>NC_091133.1:96360705-96503205 GCF_040183065.1 Periplaneta americana
AAAAATCAACAGGAAACAGGCGCTTCGTAAATAATAATAATAATAATAATAATAATAATAATAATAATAATAATCATCATAATCATAATAATAATAATAAAAATCATCATCATCATCATAGGAACGGAGAATGGAGGAAGTTACACAACACAGAACTGCATGCATTTTATTCTTCACCTGACATAATTAGGAACATTAAATCCAGACGTTTGAGATGGGCAGGACATGTAGCACGTATGGGCGAATCCAGAAATGCATATAGAGTGTTAGTTGGGAGGCCGGAGGGAATAAGATTTTTGGGGAGGCCGAGACGTAGATGGGAGGATAATATTAAAATGGATTTGAGGGAGATGGGATATGATGGTAGGGACTGGATTAATCTTGCTCAGGATAGGGACCGAGAGCGGGCTTATGTGAGGGCAGCATTGAACCTCCGGGTTCCTTGAAAGCCATAAGTATCATTACAAGAACTGTTTCAAAAGTTGCAGACTCATATTCAGTGTTGCCAGATGGTACATAATTACACAAAATGCGTGGAGTTTAAAAAGATTTGCTCGTATACAGATAATGGTGTGAATTTGTGTGTAATTTAAACATTTTTAAATTTATAACTTTATTTTTCGGCCTAGATGCGAAATCGCAGATTCTAAGAGAGCATTATTCTGTCACCTGTTTAGTTAAAGTCGACGGCTCGAAACACACCCAGTCGTTACAAAGAGAGACAGGTTCCTTGCAATTCAATTAATTACGATGTAGGTGGTGTTGGTATTTCTTTGGCGTTGCCAGCTTATATCAGATTCTATTCTCCACGCAGAAATAGGCTAAAGTTTCGTCTACATCCCTTCGTCTCCCTACGCTGGTTCGTTTGAAATGTGTGTCAGTGAGTGTGAAATATTATCGTGAATTGAGTTTAGTCTATGAGTTTGAGTGAAGAACTTATGAGGTTAATATAAATGCTCAATATGAATAAGTGGTTAGCAAAGGTGCAAAGAATGAAGTACACACCGGTATGTGATGTGTGGGATTTGAGCTGCGGTGATGTATCTTGCACGGGCCCCAGTAATACGGTGTGTCCCAGGATGAAAGGTAAATATTCCGGGAGATCACAGTATCGGTCATTTTGAACAAAACAATTCATAGGAATATGTGGTCTACATCGAACGGTTGTCGAGATAGAACCGATAGCAGAAATAGAAGAGGGGTTAACTGATAAACATAGAAGGGGACAAAATGTGGACCTACAACTTCGATAGCGTATTACTTTCAGATGCGTCATTTAAGGGAAGACTCCACTGAAAATCATGACAATTTTTCCAATTCGTTTTAGCTATTTCACTTATTCAGAATTTATATTTTCATACCCCAAATGGATTCAGCTCAATTCTGATTACAAATACTCATATGTTTACACTTTTTAAATTAAGGCTGGAAGGGGGCGTGGAATTTAAAGAGCTGTCAAAATTGTTTTTCATCGAAGAATTCTTTTTTAAAATTTCTGATTACAAATCTAGTAACTTTTTGTTGGCTCCCAGAAGTTACTAGATGAATGTAGCGGAGGAGAATATTAATTTACATAAATATTCATTTTATTTTCAAATCTATTTTTCTGTGTTCATTTTTGTTGATTCAACACCAACTTTCTTATGCCAAATATTAATCAATCTGGATGAAATTTTTACTGCAAGTATTTATGAGGTAGCTGCATGTTTCTATGCATTTATTTTGTGAGAAATGCTGCTAGTTTATTTTATTAATATTTTTCTTAATGCTGCTAGTTTATTTTATTAATATTTTTCTTAATGCTGCTAGTTTCTTAAATAAAATACCTATTTTGCTGGGTGTTATAATTATTGTACTGTTATAATTAGGTCTATAAATTTTCCTGAAAAGTTTCCCTTTTTAAAAATTATTTCATTTTTTTTTCTAAGTACTATAATCTTACTTAGTCCCGCGCCGTGGCGCCGCGATCTAAGGCATCGTGCTTAGAACTCGCGTTACGGAATGCGCGCTGGTTCGAGTCCTCGTGGGAGAAGACATTTTCTCATGAAATTTCGGCCAGTGTATGGGACCGGTGCCCACCCAGCATCGTGATGCACTTGGGGAGCTACAATAGGTAGCGAAATCCGGTTGCGAATGCCAGCTATAACGGCTGGGGGGATCATCATGCTAATCACACTATACCTCCATTCTGGTTGGATGATCGTCCACCTCTGCTTCGGCATGTGGGCGTGAGGCCAGCAGCCGGCTGGACGGTCTAGGCCCTTCACGGGCTGTAGCACCACTTATTATTATTATTATTATTATTATTATTATTATTATTATTATTATTATTATTATTATTGTTATTACAATCTTACTTACGGCTTTTAGAGAACCCGGAGGTTCATTGCTGCCCTCACATAAGTCCGTCTCGTTCCCTATTCTGAGCAAGATTAATATAGTCTCCACCATCATATCCCATCCCCATCAAATTAATTTTAATATTATAATCCCATCTACGTCTCGGCCTCTCCAAAAGTACTTTTCCCTCCGGCCTCCCAACTAACACTCTGTATGCATTTCTGGATTCACCCATACGTGTTGCCCTGCTCATCTCAAACGTCTGGATTTAATGTTCCTAATTATGTTAGGCGAAGTAAACAATGTTTGCAGTTCTGCGCTGTGTAACTTTCTCCATTCTCCTTAACTTCATCCCTCTTAGCCCTAAATATTTCCCTAATCACCTTATTCTCAAACACTCTTAACTTCTGTTCCTCTCTTAAAGTGAGAGTCCAAATTTTACAACTGGTAATCAGCGTATTCCGAATCTCACCGGTCCGGTGGTATCAATGACGTCACGTTGGAGCGAAATAAGGAACAAAACTGCTGGAAGGATCGATGCTGTCATGGCGACTGTACAAGTTGTTGTTTGTGCTACGCTAGCAAAATTTTGCGAAATTTTCGTACTCCCATCTCGTTCAAAGAAAAGATAGCATAAACAATTTATTTCTTGAACCAGTAGTAATAACTGGTCCGTTGACATGTTCGCTCATAAGCCATTAACATATTGTTTTTACGTTCTGCTCATTACAAATACAGCAGAACTAAAGCAGAACACACCGCCATGACACAACAGTGCACGATATTATTCGTCTGCTTATTCCCGCCCTATACAAGAACCAATCAGATTCACTGATGGAGACTGCCACCACCTCTGCAAGTTGATGGCACCGGTGCGACACCGGTGGAGCATCAATGACGTCATCGGTGGAATTCGGAACACCGTGATGCCATCGGATTGCTCACCGGTGAGATTCGGAATACGCTCAATGTTACCGTTTTATAAATTCTAACTTTCAGGGTTTTTTTTAGAGCTTTTACGAATTTTCGGCTCTCGCTGGTCGCCTAAAATCCACCACTAATACATAGTGCCATACTGTGCGTTTGTTTCTAAGGGTACATACAAGTTGGAGCGACGATAAACGATAAAAGAAGCAGCGATGCTATATCAGAGAGAATTGAAGCATGCATTGTCATTGAGGTGTGCATATTGGAGTAACGATAAAAGCGAAGATACACGATAAAAGCGTAGAAAAAGTTAAGTTCCATTTTCTTCGCTCTTGTCGTTCATATAATCTCTGATTAAGATGATATTGATATGTATAATGACCGGTGGTTATCAATATATCCGAATATTAATAGATTTATTATTATTTCGGCATATTAAATTAATTCTTGTAGATATTTGTAAATTGATCAGTTGTGTATTTATTCGTGATACATTATGTGATCACAATGACCAATCACAACACAACGAATTTATACTATCTTTGGGATGAGAAACTGGTTCAATTTTGTACGTATTTAAGTTATATTAAACTTGAACCTAGCAGCTGATATTTCCTATTTATCTTCTTTCATTAAGTGGATGCAGAGAATATCTTCTACTGATAAACCAAAATGTTCGCTTCCCGCGTCCTCGTTGCTCTGATATGAACACTTGATTCTTTGATAATACCAAAACGTCGCTAGGTCATTTCTTTTATCGTTTATCGTTGCTCCAACGTGTACCTACCCTAAGACGATGTAAGCGAAAAGGACCGGCCCGCGGGTTTCTCCGTTCTCTTTCACTTCCCCTTTATGCCCAATGCTGAAGTATATGATGATCCATCTCCAACACCTAATCCCATTCTTGAACATTATTTTCTGAGTTTTATAATGCTTTCTTTAGGTATCTTAAATAATACAATGTGAACGAAGACCATTTTTTATGTAATTTCCTCTGATCATATGATACAAATTCATCAAATTTTAATGTAAATACAGCGTTTTATATACATTTTTATTGAAGTCATAATTATGAAATATAGTAAATAGTTGAATATTATTAAATCCCGTAAGACTAAACTCAGCTTATTTTTAAATTAATGGACAACACTTCTTGTGTGTTGTTAGTTTCCTCTATATGAATATTTCATAATGTAGTACTAGATTTGAACGTAAAACTAAAACCACAGCGACAAAAAACGAAGTAGGAATTATTCTGTTACTAAATGCATCGCTGTATAATTTTAAATTTTATGAATGTGTCCTGTTACATAATGCAGACGCAAACAGCTCTTTTTCAAGTAAAAGCTTTTAACGGGTTGTACGTTTTTTTGTAACTTCATTTTAGTGTTATTGTGTAATGCTATGATGAGATATGGAAGAGCGTTGGTTCTGGTATGTAGCAGTAACTTGTGACAAAGTCCACTAATAATTGCAATGGAATAAACATTTTAAATGAAACTTAATTTACAAAATTAGAAACTACACAAACTATAAAAATTACAGAATATTGATATAAACCGGGAAAAAAACTGAAATTATACACCATACGTAGAAAAAGTTGTAATATTTAGTATTTATTGCTACATAAAATAAATACATATTATTGACGTAGTGCACACCCGTTTGAGTATTCGTGGTCGGTTCCTATAAATATTTTCTACTAAAGGGAACGTAACAAAGATTCATTAAAATTATAAAACCAATACAATTATTACAAAACAGGAATAAGTACGAGAACAATTACACTTTTACTACGTCACACTACTTTTGAACAATAAAACGGTACGAAAAGATGCGTTTCAACCAATCATGACCAGGGTTGCCAGATAGGTATAACTAAAAGTAGCGAAAGCTGGCTGAAAAAGTAGCCAACATTCAGAAAAAGTAGCCCAATATAAAAGGCAAATTTAATTTCGCGAAATATATAAATATGTTTAACTGAATCGGAATGTTTTTTCAAGTCTCTCTTATGAGCCCTAATTTGAACTTTATAAACTTTACAATCTGCTTTATTGCTGTAATCTTTCACATCCAGAAGCCAGTTTGAATGAAGTATCATTTAACCATTGGCTATTAAACGTTTTAGTATAGTTCTCCCACTTTCCCATTTTCAGTAATTACACAGCGAAATAACAAATATTTCCATTTTCAGTATGATTACAAAACAAAATAAATGTATAACAAGTTATTCTTTGTCACAATTTTAAAATGTTACTGTATATCACTTGTATAACAGACAGAGTTCTTTAAAATTATTTCACTATCGGATTCAGAATAAAATAATTAGCCTACATTATAATTAGGCTACAAAAAATGTCGAAAGAGCAATTTCCTAATATAATTTAAAAACTGAAGACCTTCCTCAAAGAAGGTTGTATATCATATACTTTTTCATATGATATACAACCTTCTTTGAGGAAGGTCTTCAACTGTATATCACTTTTACAACAGACGCTAGTTCCTAATTTAAGATTATTGTAATAAACTACATCGGCATTCACAAAAATATTAACGCTTGAAGTGAAGGAAAAACGGCACCTGATTATTATCTACTTGCATTTCTGCTGATACTGGTGATGGTGAAACAAATAAATCCCCTTATATTGGCTTGGTCATGTGACATTGTGCAACATACTTTGCATAGATACTTCGTTTCTCGCGGTTAAGCTGGTGGTAAAAAAGGCTAGATACACTGTAACAATTTTTTTTCACGGAGAGGAAGACTATTACTACACCTATTATTACTAATTTTCCACAAATTCAAATCAGAAAAAAATAGCCCGAAAATTTTTGAGTAGCCCAAAAAGTCACAAGTAGCCCAATGGTAAAAATCAGTAGCCAATTCAAATTTCAAGTAGCCCAATTGGCTACTTGTAGCCCAATCTGGCAACCCTGATCATGACTACAAAATTCCGGCACATCCGGCGACGCTGATATGACCTCTGCAGTTGCGAGTGTCATTAAATAAAACAAAACATTAAAGATTAAGCACTGGATTATACTCTATCGTACATAAATGAGTGATAGAAGAGGAAGTAAACACGAAAATGCTCTCTTCTGCTTGTAGTTCTGTAGTAATTTAACACTGATAAAATGTAGTCCCACTATGTCTGGTGTTATTTGAAAGAGTGTCGCAGAAAAATGGCCTGCGTTGTCGGAATTACACTTTTTATATGAAACGATTTTTGTATTAGCTACTAAATCTGTATGAATTGTATGCAACCACCATTTGGTACCTCTCACTCTCTTTAGAAATGGATACGGCTACCACCAGCATTACATAACACTCAAAAGAGATCATTGCAATTTGCAGTGAAACAAAACATGGAAATCCCCATTTATTTAAGAGCTTATTATCTCACTACATTCAGTGAGTGAGAGACAATACCTTGAATGCCACATGCATTGAAACGAACTAAAACTAACCAAACTAAACGAAACTATTCCAATGAAATAAAACTAAACGAGACCTTGTAGAAGTAATCCAAACCGATCGATTCGAAATAAACCGACAGATCATATAGAAATAAACGAAAACGAAGTAGTGGAACTTAACAAACATAGGAGTCGCAATAAAACCAAACCAAACCAAACCGAGAATGCAAGTGAAATACTCGGAGACCATCGAGCGAGTCAGTCATATCAAAAGCAAACAAATCGAGTCAAACCCAACAAGAAAATTGAAGTTTGATATATTCAGTTCATATCAGTAACAGAGATTATACAACACTTAAATTAACTGTGCAATCTGACATGTTAATACTGAATTTTTTTATTAGCACTTTCAAATATACAGGGTGATTCACGAGGATTTACTGCCAGTTACGGAATTATTTCCAAAGACATTCTGGGCAGAAAATGTCACATAAACATGTGTCTTAATAATAATAATAATAATAATAATAATAATAATAATAATAATAATAATAATAATAATAATATAATAATCCGTGGCGCTACAGCCCGTGAAGGGCCTAGACTGACCAGCCGGCTGCTGAGTTCACGCCCACATGCCGAAGCAGAGGTGGACGATCATCCAACCAGGAAGTATCGTGTGGTTAGCACGATGATCTCCCCAGCCGTTATAGCTGGTATTCGCAACCGGATTTCGCTACCTATCGTAGCTCCCCAAGTGCATCACGATGCTGGGTGTGCACCGGTCCCATACACTGGCCAAAATTTCATGAGACAATTTCTTCCCCCATGAAGACTCGAACCAGCGCGCATTCCGTAACGCGAGTCCTAGCAGGGGTGTCTTAGACCACGACGCCACGGCGCGGGACAAACATGTGTCTTAATCTCAATATTTTCAGAGAGTGAGATCGTTTCGGCTCCCAATAACCTGTTTTGACTTTTGGCTGTTGATTGGGGCTGGTCGTTTTGGCTCCCGCAGTAACACTGAAAACTGGTCGTATCGGCTCCAGCTTCGCATTTAACAGACTTAAAACTAAAATATTGGCACGGTTAAAAATTTTGTTAACGTAAGAACGTTTCGTCGAACTTATAAACATAGGCCTAATGTTAGTAAAAAGTACCTTTCGTCCGTTTTATAAACATTGACTTAAAAATTTGTAGCTAACTTTTTTCATGTCCTGCAGTCTAGTGATCTTTTCTTGTTGGAAGTCACTTTTGGCTGCCTCAATAATTGTGTCAACTGTGTTTCGTTTCTCTGATTTTCTTCTGTCGTTATTGCTTCGAAAATTTATGTATGTGTCTTCTTGAATTTCTTTTAGTACTTCCATTAGGAAAGTTCAGGATAAGAGGCAGGGTTTGGAATTGAACGGGCTACATCAGCTTCTTGTCTATGCGGATGACGTGAATATGTTAGGAGAAAATCCACAAACGGTTAGGGAAAACGCGGAAATTCTACTTGAAGCAAGTAAAGCGAAAGGGTTGGAAGTAAATCCCGAAAAGACTAAGTATATGATTATGTCTCGTGACCAGAACATTGTACGAAATGGAAATCTAAAAATTGGAGATTTATTCATCGAAGAGGTGGAAAAATTCAAATATCTTGGAGCAACAGTAACAAATATAAATGACACTCGGGAGGAAATTAAACACAGAATAAATATGGGAAATGCGTGTTATTATTCAGTTGAGAAGTTTTATCATCTAGTCTTCTGTCAAAAAATCTGAAAGTCAAAATTTATAAAACAGTTATATTACCGGTTGTTCTATATGTTTGCGAAACTTTGCCTCTCACTTTGTGAGAGGAACAGAGATTAAGGGTGTTTGAGAATAAGGAAAATATTTGGGGCTAAGAGGGATGGAGTTACCGGAAAATGGAGAAAGTTACGCAACGCAGAGCTGCACGCATTGTGTACTTCACCTGACATAATTAGGAACATAAAATTCAGACGTTTGAGATGGGCAGGACATGTAGCACGTATGGACGAATCCAGAAATGCATATAAAGTGTTAGTTGGGAGGCCGGAGGGAAAAAGACCTTTGGGGAGGCCGAGACGTAGATGGGAAGACAATATTAAAATGGATTTGGGGGAGGTGGGGTATGATGGTAGAGACTGGATTAATATTGCTGAGGATAGGGACCAATGGCGGGCTTATGTGAGGGCGGCAATGACCTCCGGGTTCCTTAAAAGCCAGTAAGTAGTAAGTAAGTAACTTCCATGAAATGATATAAGCTGTATTAGGATGGGCAGCATTACATTCCTGGTTGAATTTTGCATGAAACAATTCGCAGTAGTTTGTAGTCCGGTCTCCTGTTTTAACAAAATTAGCCCACATTTCAAAAGGGAAGTCAGAATCACAATACACAGCACAACAGCCGTTCAGGGAAGAATACCGGTCCACATCCGGGAGCCGATACGACCGTTACGGTAAGAACAACG
Source organism: Periplaneta americana (assembly GCF_040183065.1). Classification (NCBI taxonomy): domain Eukaryota; kingdom Metazoa; phylum Arthropoda; class Insecta; order Blattodea; family Blattidae; genus Periplaneta; species Periplaneta americana. Next base: position 96,369,867 of record NC_091133.1, read on the forward strand.
TTTCAGACCAGGGAGGTCATACGACCTTGAAGTGTAGCCACGGGAGCCGATACGACTACCCCATTTTCAGAGTTACACTAATTTTAAGTTCTTAGTGAGATACCATTTTCCTTTAGTTTTAAGGGTAAAAGAATATTACAAATAGAGAATGAACTATCCACAAGTATCATTTCTTTAATCGGCTAGTATTCGGCAGCTGAAATTGTGTTGTTAATCACTTTGTATGGATTTTGTTTTACAATTTTAACTAAAAATTATATTATTTTTAGCGCACTTATCACAACTATTGTTATAAATTGAGTCTTTACGGTTCAACTTTTCATCCTAATGTACAGTCTTACAAGAATGGCGTGACTTTCTTACAATTGTTGTGATAAGTGCATAAGGAAAATATAAACTTAATCATCTGTCCGATGACAGGTTTGAACCTCATAAGTAAAACCAATAAGGCATCACTCATGAGGCAACTAGGTCAGGAGATAATGGGGTAGGGTGGCGAGTTCCTTTCCCCCTCCAAAGCATACATTGCCGATTAGCTACATATTCCACTAATCAGACTTCAGTTGCATACAAACAATTGTTCTTCCTCCGACACATATCGACAAGTGAGATGTACTGCATGATAATAGATATACATATCAGATAGAACCTCAATCAGAGGTATACTTTACTATATATTTTAAATTAATTAATGAATTAATTAATTTTCATCTGAATAATAACGCACATAGGGTCTACTTTACTTTAAATTTTATATTTTTTAATTAGTTACTAAATTAAATAATTTTCATCTAGGTATTAACGCACATAGAGTCTACTTTTCTTTCTTTCAGTCGATAATCCGATATGCCCTAATTTTCTGGGGAAATGGAACCAAAATTGGAAGCGTCTTGATTTTACAAAAGAAAACCATTAGAATTTTATGTAAATCAAACTATCTGAAACATTGTCGGCCACTTTTCAGACAATCACGGATTTTAACAATCATAAATTTGTGTATATATATATATATATATATATATATATATATATATATATATATATATATATTTTATTGGGTTATTTTACGACGGTGTATCAACATCTAGGTTATTTAGCGTCTAAATGATATGAAGGTGATAATGCCGGTGAAATGAGTCCGGGGTCCAGCACCGAAAGTTACCCAGCATTTGCTCGTGTTGGGTTGAGGGAAAATCCCGGAAAAAACCACAACCAGGTAACTTGCCCCGACCGGAATTCGAACCCGGGCCACCTGGTTCCACGGCCAGACGCGCTGACCGTTACTCCACAGGTGTGGACTTGTGTGTGTGTGTGTGTTTGTGTATATATATATATATATGTATATATATATATATATATATATATATATGATCTAATACTTTACACTCGACAAAATATCGACAATTACTCGTTAGTGGCCAATATACATGATCATGAAATTAGAAATAGTGAACAAATTAATATTCCATATTGTAGATTACATAAGAGCAACACAATCTTTTTAATTATGGGGATGAAATCATATAATAAGCTCCCAAGTCTATATTATAAATTACCAATCAATAGCTTCAAAACTAGATTTTACAATTGGTTATTAAGTAATCCTTTTTATTCTGTTGCTGAGTTTTTCAACACAAATTTGTATGAAATTGTATTTTAATAAATAAGTTTAATTGCAATTTACTTAGTTTTCTTTAATTTAAAAGTGTCAAATAATTTCATGTTTTCATTGCATTATTTAAATTTCACTGTTTCTTTAATTAGTGCTTTTTAAAATGTATTTATGCTCGACCATGCGAAAATGTAGTAATTATACACCTGGTAACAGTCCTTTCATACATGTCATTAAAGTACACCTATTCATTAAAGTTCAGGTTTTCGATTATTCTCGGATATGCAATCGAAAGACAACGAGGGAAACGTCACGGAGGCTGGAAATCCAATACTGTCGCAGAAGGTTATATTCTGTTACTATAATAATTAGCGTTAATTGTAAATAATATTCAAATAAATTCAATTTTTCATCTCGTTTTTCAATGTCTAAATAAATTTCAAGGTTATATCAAGATTAATGTTAATTTTACTCTCTAGATTATATCAAGGTCAATGACATTTGTTCCTCGGAAAAAATCAATACTTTCGCGTCTGCGCACATCTCACAATTTACGAGCTATGCACAAGGTCACTTCCGATCTTCAGTCAGATACGAATAAAATGAATACTTCTGAATAATTTCAAGTTAGAAATATGGTCGAGCATAAAAAGTCGTATGAAACTTGCCTATAATGGTAATTAAGACGCTCGTATGAAAATTATGAAACTCGCTTGCGCTGGTTTCATAAACAAACATACTCGCGTCTTAATTACTATCATTATAGGCTCGTTGCATAATGTAGGGGAGACTGTTGTACCTTTAAACACTTTTCATATTTTATTTTTTTTTAATTTTGGGAAGTGAAATTTTTTAAATTAAAAATGCTTGAAATAATCGTTGAAGATTCCTTTACAACTTCCTGTATGTATTTTCCTGTTTTACAGATCTATTAAGGATGGAAAAAATAAAATGAAGGGATATGTAATGTGTTCAAAGGTACAACAGGTTCATGTACCTTGGAACATATTCTCTGGTACCTCGGAACACATGAAATATACGTGGGAATATAACTGTAAAAAATGACAATCCTATTTAAAATGTATTTGCCATCATAAACCAGAGCAGGCTTCTCTGATTGAGATTTTATTTCCTGGAGGAGCAATAACTGCTTCAACAACTTTCTTCAAGGCATCCGGATCAATTAGGGACCTCTTAATTCCAGACTTACATCGTGACATGATCTTGAAATAAAACAAAAACAAAAACCGATAGTAACGTGTACTTTGCAAAATGTTCCATGGATAAGATGTTTTGTGTTCAAAGGTACAAGAGGGTCCACTTTTAAACAAATATGGCTCCCAAAACTAGAGATTCGAATAAATTGTGGAAATTGAAATATGTTATTACTCACCAGACGATAGGGAACACACTGTACTTGATTCATAATGACAAATACAATCCAGTTTTGTGTTAGAAAGCATATATTAATAAACGAAATGTTTACTTTTGGTACTAAAAAAACTTCTTTTGTCCACGGAACTCACACTTTGCAGTAAATCAAACTGAAACTGCGACCAGAGCTACTTTGCGGCTTTCTCTACAATCTACTTCAGTTTGAGTGCTCTAGGTAGCAGCAAATTAAAAAACAAAAAATGTTCAAAGGTACACTATGCTAAAGGTACAACAGTCTCCCCTATTATTACTTCACTCACATGGATTTACTTTACCATTGTATTTGCTTATTTCACAGGTAACTATAGTGGAAGCTGTCTCCCAACCTCAAACTTGCTTACATAATCTTGTCCTTATATACGACCTCATGTTAAAATTGTTATGTCGCCTTGACAGTGAGATTCAAAATGGCGGATTGTTCTGCTTGTATAATAAAATGCTATACGAACTCCTATATCCCGTAAAAACCTAATAGATTTATATTAGATAAAAATAGAATTTATTTATGAAAAGACGAAGTATATGATTATGTCTCGTGACCAGAATATTGTACGAAATGGAAATATAAAAATTGGAAATTTATCTTTTGAAGAGGTAGAGAAGTTCAAATATCTGGGAGCAACAGTAACAACTATAAATGATACTCGGGAGGAAATTAAACACAGAATAAATATGGGAAATGCTGTTATTATTCGGTTGAGAAATTTTATCATCCAGTCTGCTGTCAAAAAATCTGAAAGTTAGAATTTATAAAGCAGTTATATTACCGGTTGTTCTGTATGGTTGTGAAACTTGGACTCTCACTTTGAGAGAGGAACAGAGACTACGGGTGTTTGAGAATAAGATTCTTAGGAAAATATTTGGGGCAAGATTGATGAAGTTACAGGAGAATGGAGAAAGTTACACAACACAGAACTGCACGCATTGTATTCTTCACCTGATATAATTAGGAACATTAAATCCAGACGTTTGAGATGGGCAGGGCATGTAGCACGTATGGGCGAATCCAGAAATGCATATAGAGTGTTCGTTGGGAGGCCGGAGGGAAAAAGACCTTTAGGGAGGCCGAGGCGTAGATGGGAAGATAATATTAAAATGGATTTGAGGAAGGTGGGATATGATGATAGAGAATGGATTAATTTTGCTCTGGATAGGGACCAATGGCGGGCTTATGTGATGGCGGCAATGAACCTCCGGGTTCCTTAAAAGCCAGTAAGTAAGTAAGCAGCATAAAAATATTTAAGAACGTACATTTCGTGAAATCATCATCTAAGGAAAATTCGAAATGCAAAGTGGTGTAATTTTCAGTGACGCATGGATGCGTTTCGACATTCCATCTACAATCTAACTTTGCGATACCGTCACGTAAGGGATTAAATTCTCCCTATATATTTTCTCTCTTTTAAACTCTCAGAAAACAGTGAGGATTATTCTTATGGAGGGCAATGGATAATAACTCATTTTCATTGTTATGAATGTTTTTATTTAATCTACATTGTAAATTTTCTTTTCTTGCAGGCGCTTTCTCTGATGTTTTACGTGCGTTTATACTCGGAACAAATGAGTAAGTACCTTGTTTAAATCCTCAGATATATTATATACGAGAGCTCTGTTTCATAATCCTGCTTATTATTTTTATATATAAAGGGAATTTCCTGAAATAACTTTTTTGTCTTTGTAGTTGTGATGGAACCCTGTCTGCAGTGTAATGACATATGAAATAGTTTCTTTCCATCTGATATAAGTACATCTCTTTAGTCTAGAAAACCTTTTTCTCATTAGAGAGGATTCTGCAAGAGATTAGTCAGGTTTTTCCTCTTTGTCTGAAGGTAAAAATAAAACTGTAATATCTAAGAAGAAGATTGCACGGACTTTTATATAAAAACTTCTTTTGTCGGTAAAGGACGTCGAAAAGGAAAAGTGAGCATGGAAGTAATATCCGGCAGCAAAGGCAATGTACTTAGTTTATTCCTCTGTAAAAAGTTCCGAAAATCGCGTCCGTACAAAATGTTTTTTGGGCTATGGTTAAGTAGACTTCCTGTAAAATAATAAAGACAAGAGTTGAGACAATGGCTATGCTCCTTCTGATTGGTTGTAACCAGTTGTCATGACCTACAAAAATTTTTGGTAAGTACAGGGACATCATTTTTTTTACTTCAATTTTTATTGTACCTGAGGTTTTGAATGAACTTCACTCCCACCCCTTCTACTAATAAAGTACAACCGTCCTCCACACAGATCCATGACTGCATATACAGTCATAGTAGCCTTACGGTCATAGTAAACAGTACGTTCCAAAAATATGTTCGCGTTTTCCAATGACGAAAGAGCTTTCAATATTGAATCATTTTCGCACAAGTACTGTCATCCATTTGTCTACGTCGTATCCCGGTTTCCCCCATCAGCTTTTATTCGCCAGCTAGTGGCTGGGCTGTCTTAGCTCCTTTCTCATAACATTAATTTCTGTTAGGAATTGGACATCTACGTAATATTATACAACTGTTTAAAATAACTTAAATAAAATGGCCTCGTTAAATAATTAACTGTCACGTGAGTTCCTCTCCTTCTACAAACGTACGTCATAACCACTTGGACGGACAGTAGATAGCATGTCTGAGTAATTTTATCTGTGCGGGTCGGGCAGAAGTAAAGACAGAATTTACAGTACGTAAGTTACTCTTTTATAGAGTAGGTACAGAATTATATCAACATGAGTTACTAAGTATGAAGGACGAAACTGGTAATTGGAATTAGATGCAATAGTCTATAGTGCATTAATAGGCACAAAAGAACTGAAGCCTGTATCGAAATGAATGGCCACCATTTTCGAAAATGTGTTTAAATATCCATATTATGATTATTTTTCAATTTAACTTCAACTCTATATTGTACGCTAATGTGCTGTAGACAGTATAATACTTGTACACAGCATAATGAATACGTCCACATGGACAGCTCAGTTCGTGAGTAAAAACACTCATTGTTAATACTGTACTGTATTTTGATTAAACAAAAACCCAATGAAAATGATCAAACTCAAAAGCGCGATATTTCCTAGTTTACGTAAATGGATGAACTACTTTTCTTCCATCCTATACCTAGTAAAGTGATTTGTTTTCATATTACGCCAGTATCATCGAACTCCAGTCGTGGGAGGGGGTAGCAAACGGCGTTGAACCAGAGGTATAAACAAGTTAATATTAAAAATGTTAGTAAAAATAAAATGATGTCCCTGTATAATCACGCATAAGAGAGAGAATTCCAAGCGAAGTAGCTGTCCATATCTAAGATATTTAGGCTACTTGTAAATTTAAGGGGGGAGGATGGTATTTTTTTGAGAAAAATGAGTAAATTTTCAAAAAAAAATTTTTTCTTTAAAATAGTCTGTGATAGGTATGTGTGGAATGCATAGCATAATATTTCGTGGATATTTGTGCCCTTATCAGATGTTGAGACGCCATTTTTAAACTTCCTGCGCTATGGATTTTTAAATCACTCGCCCCCTTTTATCGGTTTACGGTAACTTCATTTTTTTGCTACATTGCCTGACAAAAATGGATATAATTTCTGAACTATTAAAGATACATGCATGAAATTTGGAACACACATTAATTAGACTATTAGGAAACTTTTCTCTGTGAGAGAATTTTGTTAATTGATTTCATTTTAAATCTACGTCCGTTTGTTTGCAAGAAAGGAATTCAGAAAAGTGTTATTAAATTTTAATTGTTTATTTTACAAGCGTAGAGACTAATATCAAAATTCTGTTACAGGCAGTTTGTAGAGCATACTTTTGCAAGTAAATTGCAAAAAACGGGGTGACTCTACCTTTAAAAATGGTTTAGATATATCGGTTTTAGTAAAATCCTGCATTGGGTATATTTTTTTTCAAATCTGGGCCCCCAAATAATTTTTTTTTTTTCAAAATATTTATTTTTGGTTGAGTTGCTACAGCTATGAGCTCTCTACATACAAAAAATTAATATTAAATTAAAGAAAAATACCACCCTCTCTCCTTAAAGGCAGTTTAACAAATCAACAGAATGATTACTTAATAAAGAATACAAGTATACAAGGCTATTTAGAATGATGGGGCAGATGTCAGTTATTTATTTCAGCACATCACTTGATAGGAAGGTTCAAAATTAAAAATTTCAAAGGCTATATCTACTCACGACTTAATAATCCCTTCGGTGTCCTCAAACAATTAGAAAAACATAATAGATTGCACTTGAGTAATCGCTTGAGTAGCTCACAAAAGTTGAAGTGAACTGCACGCATGCAACACTCGACAAACGACCTTGAACTTGGGTGCGTACGACAGGTATACTGTGGGTATATGTTTCATGGCGTCATATACGGAGTACTCTCTTTGTAGTCCTAATAGCAAATCTGTAGTGGAGAGTGGGTAATGTTGACTAAAACGGTGAGGATTCTGGAGACTTAGCGTGGGTCACTGATAACATCGTCCATGTTGCAGTACGAGTACGTACAGCACCTGTTATAAATCATAATGCAAAGTAATAACTTGTTAGGCTACATTATCGACTGTGCATTTCTTTTGTGTTTTGGAATTGTTGTTAAATTTCTCTTTATGTCTTTCTATTTTTTCATTATGTGATACATTTATTATGTAGTTTCTAAATATAATTCTGACAAAATTTATAAACACAATAATCATTGATGAAAAGGGTATTGAAAATAACAGAGTACATGTTGCATTAGATAATGTAAACTTTGTGGACCTTGTAGTTTGTACTGTAGTGGCTAAAATATTCTCTACACAATACACGCTCATTAAATGAAAACATTAAACAAGTCAATTAAGAGAATAGCTTATAGAATATGTATTTTGGTACACAACCATAAAAAATGATAATGTTTTCCTTGTCAGCTCTAAACGTTACTGTGTAATTTAACGTTGTAGCGGCTTAATCAGATTTGTAGGATGTAACATAATAATTTTATTGGGTCGATTTTGAATGCAGTCTATTGCTCTTCATTCGTTCATATCACGGTTTTCCTACAAAACGAACAAATATTTATCTATCTCCTTTATTCCTCTCCTACTTAGACTTCAGATTTCGTGTTACTTTATAGTCTAGTGGAATCGATTTGATAATTTTACCCTTGGAACTTGGTGTATTCTTTCATTCAGGATGTTAGTTTAGCTATATAAACATCTTGCTTCGTTATTCTAGTGATTGTGAATCACGTGTATGTATCAGCTTAGACAAAAATAAAAGACATATGAGCCGTTCAGAGCAGAAGTGGTTTAAGTCAAAAATGGGTAATGAGAGTTAAAGTAAACATTCTGTAAAATACAGCACAAAGTAGCAAATAATATTCAATTTATTTGAACTATTAGTAGTCAGTGGATAGCAAGAAGGACATATTAATTGGTACTTTGAGCTATATTTTGCAGAATGTTTACTTTAATCCTCATTACCCAATACTCACATACACCACTTTTGCTCTGAACGGGTCATATGAGATGATTTCCAATACCTACTAAGTCCAAAGTAGTCAATTTTTACATTACAGTGTATCTGCCTATTTTGTGGGTCGAAGAAGGTAATGGTACGATATTTTCTATTCAGTGCCAACTCCTTCGTATTGAAATATAGGATTTAAATATGCCTTTATTTCCAAAACATATTACTTCCACGTGGGTTTAACTTACTTCCATATTTACTCATTAAGAAAACGTTAATACTCATGTAACCAAATTTTGTAAAATGGCAGACATTCGTTGCATTGTGAATATTTCCGAGATTCTGCTTGTTTTACTGTTTTTAAATGTTTTAAGTCAATTTTATTAGAATAATTTTATATTTATAATTATATTTATGCTCGACCATGCCGAAATGTAGTACTTACACACCTGGTAGCAGTCCTTTAATGTATGTCATTAAAGTACACCTATTCATTAAAGTTCAGGTTTTTGATTATTCTCGGATATGCAATCGAAAGACGAGGGAAACATCACGGAGGCTGGAAATCCAATACTGTCGCAGAAGGTTATGTTCTGTTACTATAGTAATTAGCGTTAATTGTAAATAATATTCAAATAAATTCAATTTGTCATTTCGTTTTTCAATTTTAAATCAATTTCCAGGTTATACATTCTCTGCATTACATCAATGACATTATTGTTCCTCGGAAAAAATCAATACTTTCGCGTCTGCGTACATCTCACAATTTCGAGCTAAGAACAAGGTCACTTCCGATCTTCTGTCAGATACAAATAAAATGAATATTTCTGAATAATTTGAAGTTAGAAATATGGTCGAGCATAAAAAGTCGTATTAAACTTGCCTATAATGGTAATTAAGACGCTCGTATGAAAATTATGAAACGAGCGCAAGCATATTTGCGTCTTAATTACTATCATTATAGGCTCGTTGCATAATGTACTATTTGTGTATGCTATCGTTGACTCAACGCAGAATAATGGATCGTGATGAGGGATATGATGAAACACCTGAATTAATCACGGGAGTTGAAGGCGATGAAGGTAGATCTAAACAAGCTAGAAAGAAAAGGAGAAATGCAGAAGCTGAAAGGAAACTCTTTTGGAAGCTAAGAAAAAAAAAAGCGAAAGAACGCTTTTAGTATTGGTTGCAACCACGATCCACAAACTTACTGGTGTGTCTTGTTAGACTTGCATCTACTGAAGCTTTGGAAAATTTTTGTTCTTCTTTTTGAAATTGCAATCCAGCGTGTTACAAGTAGTAAAACAGCAGTTCAAGATTATAAAATATAAATATGTACAGCAAAAAAAAAAAAAAAAAAACTACAATAAAATTAATAATTCATATTGTGACATTATGTTCGAGTGGGTTTTGCACTGTTAAAGTTTTTCAATATGGCGTCCGGATCTGCTGATTGAGAAGTAATATTAAATTTTAACTACTTTAGTTTTTAGGTATTTAGGAAATTTATATATGCAACTGTAGGAAAAAGTAAAAAATTTAACTTGCATTAATATTTTCTAATTAAATTATTGTTTTACCTCCGACTTGTTTAACAGACACGGAGATTACTTTCGCTGCTTGAAGTATTCGACCAGTGTTACCACCATTGTCGTAGCAGCAATTTAATGTCCTCAACACAAATTAATTAAATACTGGTTTTATTTCTCACATAATTTATAACTATTCATATTTTCATCAGAGAGGAATTTTGAAATTAGATAAGAAATCGGGAAAAACAGAAAAAATATATTCATATATGCATGCAAATATGCAAAATAAACATATATGCATTTAAAAGAAAAACCCCTAGAAATATGTTTTTATGCAAAATAAAGTTGGCTTCATTCGAACGCAAAAGCAATGATCGGCAAAAGTCCAATTTTACATTTTCAATATGCCAAATCAATAAAAACATGAAATTACATGAAGTTCTTTAGTTATACAGTCTATAACAAGGGTATATTCAAGTGGTAAATTAGGTGAAAATATACAGTAAACATTCTTTCCTTATTCGTGTCAACTAAGCTCTGCCCCGAAGGTGGACTTAAATTCACGCTATGGGTAGGAGATCGGTTATTATTATTATTTTGTGTTTTAAGACTATACCTAATTGTATTATTATCACTTTGTCATTAAAATTCCAAGTACAAATTTTTAGGTCTATTTATGTCGCAATTGCCCACTTTCAGCATGCATACTCGTATAGTTCAGCACGTACTTGCCTACAGTTTTACATTCATTTCTCTACAGTATTTACTTAATCTTGAAATTGTATACATATTCCTGAATTCTGTTTCATCTGCCATATTCTTAAAGTAATATTCTATTTCTACGCTAAAGATGTTAATTAAGAACTAGAATATTCTGGAAGAAAAAAAGTTTGATTTTATTTTCTTGTACGCTTGTTAGTGCAGGGAACATTTGAACTTTCCTGCACGTCCAACCGTACACAATGTAGCAGCGCTGCAGGGTAACGATTTCCTTTAAGAAATTCACAATAGCCCGCCATGTGTTGCAACTTTTTCCCTCTACGAAGAATCAACAGGATAAAGGATTGCAAACAAAATTTGCCTTTTTTCCCGCATTGCTTCTTGCTCCAACTCCAAGATTTTCTTATTTCTGTGAGTTTTATCATCATCATCATCATCACTACCACTACCAGTACCACCACCACCACCACCACCACCACCGTCACCATTTAAATATTATTCATTCAGAAGTGTACGGCATGGTACAGAAAGGAGCAGATGAAAAGCCCATGTACCTAAGTATAGAATAAATACAGAAGCGAAGTGCTAAAAAGGACTTACCTTTTATAGAAGGTTTTGAAAAAGACTCCCTGCAATGTCAATACACAGCTGTGCACGTCTAATCATGTTCAGATACACCCGGTCTCAATAACTTCTGGTGTGCGAACTGAAGAACTCTATCTTTTCTCATTTCGCATAGATTCCGTAGCACGCCACTTTTTAACCAAACCCTGTATTGCTCTCTTTGCCGGTTGTCCTCTATTTGCCAACTTGTCCCTGAAAATTTCGCGGGTTTCCTTAATCGAACCTGTTCTCACATACGCTTCCACAACTTCCTCTCTTTCTTGTATCGAGTAAAGGTTAAGCGTTCACTACATCGTATCGCACTCATTGGACGAATCGTACGGATCGGAAAAAGACAATCTTTGCTGTAATTGTTATGTAACCGCGTTCACTACATCGTATCGCACGCATCGGCCCTCGGCAAATCCGTCCACGTTTCTCGGACGAGCAACTTTTCCGATGCGTGCGATCATAGCCTTCTTTAATAAATCAATTTTAATTGCTTAACTGTTACTATCATGTTATGCCATGTTCAGATGGCAGACGGAAAACTTATTTCGCTTGTAGAAAACTGCGAAGAGTTATATAATTTGAGGCGTTCCCATTACAGTAATCAAGTAATTTCTTACATTTATATTATGCAACAAGTATTTCTTTCGTTTCTCCCTCTTCAATTAAGACGCATGAAGCAATTACAAATCCTTATTCGCTAACATTCATAATTAATAGACCTAACCTCAAACTCCTCTGTTTTCAGCAATGTCAATATCGTACGACGTCATGTTTTAAACAGCTGATAGGGGAATCTGATGAGGCGATGAGGTAGAGCGATGAGGTGAACGCACTGCACTTAAAATATCCGTTGCGTGCGATTCGTACGAGGAGTGCGATACGATGTAGTGAAAGCTTACCTTAAGTAATTTTGCAGAATGCGAACAGGTACATGTAATTCGACTAATGACGTGATGAGTGATGAAATACTGACAAGAAGAATGCCAACAATAGATTATTGCATAAAATTGTCCATTGTTGTCGCTGTTTACTCATTTCGTTATGTTACGATACCATAGAACACGATAATGGGACTTCAAGCAGCCCAAAATATCGCATTCGCATTCAAACAGGAGGCGGACTACTTTTATCTACGCCACCCAGGCCAGTATATTCAGACCGTGTTCGGATGACATCAATAAGAGATGGCATAGTACGCTTTCGAAAGGGTGGAAGGGCACTCTAGTGAGACTCCAAAAAAATCTTAAGATATGCAGACAGAATCTGCAGATGACGTCACAACTGAATAACGATAACTGCGGTCGTTCGGGCTTGAAAAATCATTCCCAGCATAGAAGTGGTAAGTCATAATAAACTCATTAAAAGCTAGCATTCGGGATCTTCCTCCATACCAAAGGAAAAAGTACACAATGTATTTGTGTATTTATTTTCTCTCGAGCTGAGAACGGGGAATTTATTTTGAAGACTCTATACAGAGTGCCCAACTGTACGGAATTAAAAAAAAAATAAAATTATGGTTTATTTAATGACGCAACTGCAGAGGTTATATCAGCGTCGCCGGTGTGCCGAAATTTTGTCCGCAGGAGCTCTTTTACATGTCAGTAAATGTACTGACATGAGCTTGTCGCATTTAAACACACTAGCGCTATACCGACTATGCTACTGAGGCCGACTGTACGGAATTTGAAGCAGCGGAAGAAGTAGCGGCGATACTAATCTAAATCCTTCCGAAAAGTACCGGAATTTTTAAATATGCACGTTAGGAGCTTAAATTTTGATATTTTCTCTGAAACTTCCCAAATATAGGTACACATTATTCGTTTTTATGCAAGACTTCGTATAACTGTAATCTTCCCTAACAGATAACCCTAATGTTTTAATCACAGGTAGAAATTAAAATATATCTGCTTTCCCAACTGTAGCAGAGAAATAGATTGTCACCTGTCATTTTTTTGTTGTCATCCATCATTTTTGTTAGTGTTCTGCTGAGAATAAAATCAGATGTGCAAAATGAAAAGTTACGCTGTGAGGCCTATTAAATAGGTATATATTATTTTAATGTACCGAAGTACATATGATATTTCCAAGCTGATATTCTGCGTCATCATGCGATGAAAGAGTAATGGAACGGAGAAAAATTCTCTCCGGCGCCGGGATTTGAACCCGGGTTCCACTAAGCCACACCGGATACCCACCCCGGCGTCGGACAGAATCGTCTCAGATTAAGTTCCAACTCTTGGGTTCCCTCTAGTGGCCGCCCTCAGCACTACGTCATAGATGTCTATGAACGTAGGACTGAAGTCCACACATGTGCTGAGGTGCACTCGTTATGAGTGACTAGTTGGCCGAGATCCGACGGAATAAGCGCCGTCTTAAATCACGAAGTGATTTGCGCATATCATATATATTATTTTAATCCACTAAGCCACACCCGATACCCACCCCGGCGCCGGACAGAATCTTCTCAGATTAAGTTCCAACTCTTAGATTCCCTCTAGTGGCCGCACTCTGCACTTCGTCATAGATGTCTATGAACGTAGGAATGAAGTCCACACATGTGCTGAGGTGCACTCGTTATGAGTGCATCAGCACGTAGAGCTGGAAACCAGGGTTCAAATCCCGGCGCCGGAGAGAATTTTTCTCCGTTCCATTACTCTTTCATCCTATAAAATAGGTGATAGCCACTCTTAATAATGTCAGGAGGTTCAACAAACAAATGTATGATAAGTACACTCCAACTTTACAGGATTCACCTGGGAAGAAATATTAGTAGCTTTTACATTATCTACATGAAAAGCATATACGTTACTATGTGTATTTCAAACTATAGGAGGCCTACATAAGGAATTAACATTGCCATAAAAATCCACGTTTGCAAAGTGAAAGTGAAATATCATGTAGTTGGCCACGTTTCTAATAAATTAGTAGGCCTAGTAGAAAAGAAGACTGTCTACTGATTATTGCCAACTAAAATTATGTTTGATGGTATTAATATTGAAACGACGGATTATTATACTACAGAAGAAAAGATTTTATTTGTTTAACTGTATGGAAACAGTTCTTCGAGAAAAGTAACAGAGCTGTTTGCTGGACTCTTTCCTGGTAGAAGAGTTCCATCCCACAATACGATCATATTTGTGTAAAATTTAATAATATGGCTAAAATTGTTGTTTTTATCTTTGTGAACAAAGTAACCTAATGACAAAAAAAATCTTCAAAACGAAACACAACTGAAATTATAATAGTAACACCATGATATAATTATATTGAATCAACTAACCAAAAATTGATAAATACTGTATTGCCAAAGAATCATGTATGATAGGCTAAGTTGTACAGACAACCGTACAAAAATGTAGCGGAACTTCAGGAGGTTCATAGCGGATTTTGTATATCTGGAGTTAGACACACTGCAGCGACTCTCCCATTTAGTTGTGATTTATGATATTTCAAAAGGATTTTTATCTGATGTTTAGAGAGCTTACTCGAAAGTTTCTGTGTCTTGTTACTTATTCTGAAAGTTTATTTCTCATTCTGAGGTTTCAGAGTTTCCTGAAATACTTCTGTCCTGTTGAAATTTTAAACTTTTTCCATAAATATGTTTGTTTAAATGAGATTTTGAACTTTTTTTTCTTTTATCTTCTGATAACATTTGGAACTGTATCAAAAGATGTCCTTGGAACTTTGATTAAAAAGGTATTTCATTCTGGTGTATGTATATTTAAGTTTTGTCATACTAGCATTAAGAAAGAAACTTAATATAGGATTTACAACTCTTGACTACAGCTAACTGACAGCAACTGAAAGCTTAATATTTCCTTATACTAGGACAAAGAAAGAAAATTAATACAGAATTTATAATTTTTAACTGGCAGCAACTGGAAATTTAATAATTACAATCTTGAAATGACCCAACATTCTGAAATTCATGTATGGTTCACGAGGGAAAAGATCTCTCACAATCCCTATTCCATTATATTATGCGCGAAAAAGGCCACCATAAAATTTGTTCACTTGTGACGCAACGTAAATTTGTCATGGGTTCATTATAATAGCAGATGCTCTGTTTCTCAGATCCTCATTATCTAATTCAAGTGTCATCTCCCAAAACGGCATTGTTCACGTAGCATATGCGTCCCTTCCAAGTGTGTACCCATGTATACTAATTAGTGACTTAGACAATACATGTTACATGCTATCTGAATATGAGCAATGAGATCACATTTGAAACTGTCAAGTGAGCTACGGATAGTATGCGCTTTGGAGAACAACTTAAACCGATTGACTTTCCATATCAGTGACCTAGGTTCAAATTCAGATAGTCCTTTAGAATATTTCTCTGATAATAAGTAGAGCCCGGATTTCCATACACTATCAAATCTTAAAATATGCATAATGAAGCGAAAAAAAACTGTAAAAATATGCACTATCAAAATTTATATCTGCATTATGTTACGTTTATATTTTACTAGTGACTTGTGCAGCAAATGCTGCAAACTAAGTTCATCTGACGTTAAAATAAAAATTTTTCAGATTTATTTTCAGTGAAGAATACCAGATATTTTGAAAATTATTTGCTTCCAGAATAATGAAACGTACTCCCTCTGAATGTTTTTTATGCCAAATACTTTTCCTTGAACCTATTCACCTTCAGTTTTTGAGTTTCAACGCGAAAATGCAAGTAACAATGTCGGGACGATCAGTGGGACTTTTATGTGGGAGTAAAGCAATAGCTATTTCAGGTCATTGTGGATTGTAGGTGAAAGTTAAAAAAAAGTCAGGTTTGCTATCCTTTCGAGCAATAGACATAGCATCTTGGTATAGCTGCTGCATGTAGAGCTTGAAATGTAGAGGGTAAAATCATTTTATCCTGCTAAGAGATCTTGCTGAAATGATCGGGAGACTACAACATTTTGTAGGCCTCTTATTTTATCTGTAAATAATACATTTTTGTCTTTCCTTAGGAACTGTAATTTTGGCGCTCTCTCGAGCCAATACTAAAGAGATTGACGCATATCAATATCTACACCACACCGCCATTAAGTATATGAAAAAGACCCAAGCCCACTTGATTAATAACTATAAAAATATTTGATTTTTAATAATATTACTATCTTACGTAAGTTTTGTAATTATATACACTATATAGCCGTCACTCAGTAAATTATAGAAATGAAGATCTAATTCAAGATATTCTCTACATCTACTTACATAACCCCACTTTCATATCATGAACATTGCATTAATATGTATATTTAATGAAAAATATTCACATCATGGCATTAACTACAATAATATTTAATTTCTAATGGTAATAATGCCATCTAACCACCTCAAATTTTGTAGATTTTAATATCCAATACACAGTTATACTCAGAAAATTACACACCGCAGAATCAGACCTGTAAATTATTGTTAGTTAGAGTTGAAATTTTTAATAACCAATTGAATTTGAGCTCTAAATATGTCAGCAATCCTGCAAGGCATTGCTTTCGTGTAATAGCCTATTGCTTATTGTAATGTGTGCTTTGTTTTATCCTGTAATGCAATTAGTTCTCAAAACTGACGAAAGATGGATTTTAGAAAATAGGAAAATTTTGTAGGAAAACTAACGCTTCACTGAAAGTTACTATTTTTCTGAAAAACTTCGGGTTCTAAGCTTCGAAATGAGGGGTCATTTATTAAAATCCGTTCAGCCGTTTTCCCGTAATTTCCATTACCAGTTCAAATTATATATATAGATTTTGAAACGCATTGGATCTGATTTCTAAAAATTTTCTTGACCTAAGCTCATACGTTTATCTCAAGTACGTTTTTTAACACAGAAAATGATCTTTCTGTGTCATAAGAAGTGACAGTTACATACTTAAGTGAAGAAATTTGGGACAAAGAGAGGTCGATTTGTAAGTTTTCTGCATTTCTTCATGACCATGACCCCATCGAGAATCGAACACCCTACATTCTGACTTTGCAGCGTTACGTTTTAACCGCGACGATATCGCACGTCCCAAAATTCACAAGTATTGACGTCTTTATTGCAACAATCATAATAAACTGCATCAGAAATTCCTTTCCATCAATCCGTTTGGATACAATCAGCTCTTCTTGCAGTTTTAACAGAAGCAATAGCAACACTTCACAATTCGACACAAAAGCATACAAAAATGCAGTTTGAATGCATACTGCTTCTACCTTCCTTTCTTTCGATAGTTTTACCTCCGGCTTGTAACGAGCGAGAGTTGGGGGGGGGGTTGGAAATTCCAATGTAACAAAGAGAAGGATTAATGGAAAGTCCAAAGACTACTGGGTGTTCAGTTCAAAGTGTGTCATGGCTCGCTGTATGCCTTCATGTGGCTAGTCGATGAGCCTAGAGAATTCAATCTTCCTACACTTCCGCAGAGGTGTATCATCTATCTGCCAGAGAAGTTGCCTAGCAAGTACGGCGTTCATTCTGAAGAGTACTTACCGATACGTACGGTGACGCAGGTAGTGGCAGGAGTGTGAACTGCTTCGAAACATGTACTGAGGTGAGTTTTTTTCTTACTGTCGAGATATGGGGGGAGGGTTAAGACGATTACTTACAGTACGTATCTGTTGACATTAATTTCGACGGTCAACATGGACACGGAGCATTTGATTTGTGTTGTGGAATGTTGCCGTACGCAAACGATGATAACAAATACCCTGAGTACGATTTGGCCTCGCAAAACAGTTCGAAAGAGGTTATGGTAGCACATAGACCGTACAGACCGCCATCTGTTGCTACGACGTTCAAGTTATACCGTACACGTTCTCAAGTTCAGATTGAACGCCTTGATTAATAGGCAACTTCTCTGACATAAAAGCTGAAACTCGCTTCAAATCGCTGACTCATCAACAGTGACGTCATGACACACTTTGAAATGAACACCCAGTAGAGCGTGTTCCGAATCTCAGCGGTGAGCAATCTGATGGCAACACGGTGTTTCGAATTTCAGCGATGACGTCAATGATGCTCCACCGGTGTCGTGCCGGTTCCATTTCCTTGCAGAGGTGGTGGCAATATCCATCAGCCGCCATCAGTGAATCTGATTGGTTCTTGTATAGGACTGGAATTAGCAGACGAATGACATCGTGCACTGTTGCGTCATGGCGGTGTGTTCTGCTGTATTGTTTGTAATGTGCACAACGTAAAAAAATATGTTAATGGCTTATGAACGAACATGTCAACGGACCAGTTATTACTACCGGTTCAAGAAATAAATTGTTTATGCTCTCTTTTCTTTGAACGAGATTACAGCGAGATCTCAAAATCTTGTTAGCGTAGCACAATAACAACTTGTACAGCCGTCATGATAGTCATTAAACCTTCCAGCAGTTTTGTTCCTATTCCGCTGCAGCGTGACGTCATTGATGTTCACCATTCCGGTGAGATTCAGAATACGCTCCTAGATTGTCAGGTAGGATGCAACGAAACTATATTTCCGGTAGCTTTCTTTTATTTTTTCTTAATAGACAAATGACGTGAAAATACAGGAGTGGATCAGGACAGCACGTTTGCACATCTCCTTTTTGTGTTAGGTTAGGTTCTTTTCAAACTGAAATGACGAGTGAAGCGTAGGACAGTTAAAATTACTCTAACGTAACCTAACCTAACCTAACCTTTTTATGTTAGGTTAGGTTAGGTTAGGTTAGAGTAATTTTAACTGTACGTTTCACTCGTCATTTCAGTTTGAAAAGAACCTAACCTAACATAAAAAGGAGATGTGTAAACGTGCTGTCCTGATCCACTCCTGAAAATACCGGATTCTACGAAGCAACGTTCATAAAAGGCACTATTATGCAAGTTAAAATAATAAATACACTAAAATCAGAAAAATAACAGTATGTAATATAAAAAACTAATTATTTATGTGCTATTAAATCTAAAATTTTCAAAATATGCATTATCTACTTTAATTTACTTTCAAAAAATGGTTATAACAGGCAAAAATGCATGAAAAACTATGCTTATTTGGAATCGATGAACCATAAAACGAATACTAGCAAAGTTTGACTAGTGTAGCAAGCTTATTTAAAAACTGTAGTTGCATAAAAATCCGGGCTCTAATAATGATAGATTTCTGGAGAAACTTTAGTTCCTTAACGCAATTGTATACTTTTCCTATAATAATGTAACCTAAATTGTGCTTTTTCTATTTCCGGTACCAGTCTGAATTTCAGAGTCAAAATATTCTGCACCCTGGCAGTTTCTGAAAAATTTCTGTCTGATAAATTCCCTCCCACTTATGGCCCTCATTTATTGTGTACTGTAAATTTATAACATAAGATTCATTACTTTATCTAACTATCAAAGGAACTTACGTTAAAATTTTGATCTCACCTTAAAAACCTATCGCTCTCCGCCGAGTTTCGCCCCACAAAATTTGTATGTTATGGCAAATGAAGCGACTGTACCTTATTTCGTAAGTCCCTGCTCTCAGGATTCTGAAATCATAAAATTCCTTGGGAGTACGGGGAGAGTATATTTTTCAAATTGGGCTTACCACCTAGGCTCGCATCATGGAACATTAAATACATGTCTTTCTATATCACTCCAATAATTTGGCTATGGCTGAGATTAGCACTAATCTCGACCACCTCATAACTTCTGTCAGATTGCTATTTTAGTCAACAAATCTAGTTATAATCCGTGGCGGGATAGCCCATGAAGGACCAAGGCCGACCAGCCAACTGGTGGTCTCACGTCCACATGCAACAGCAGAGGTGAACCGCCATCCAACCAGTATGAAGGTTAAGGTGTGACAAGCACAATGATCCTCCAACGGCTGGTTTTTCTTAACTGGATTTCGCTGCCTAGCGCTCCCCAAATTCGTCACGATGCTGGGTGGACACAGGCAGTGGCGTATACTGGTTAAAGGGTTTGGGCTACCGCTGACCCTATTATTACACAAAATATATCTAACAATTACTTTAATTTTAATTACTATGGTAAAACTAATAATACAAAATTATTACATTATGTTATATTATAAACTATTTCTTTTGTAATTTCCTTGGGCTACCGCCGGTAGCCCGCAAAATACGCCCCTGGACACAGGTCCTATACAGTAGTCGAAATGTCGTGAGAGAATTCCTTCCTCATGAGAACTCGAACCGTCCACACCTGTGGAGTAACGGTTAGCACGTCTAGCCGCGAAACCAGGTGGCTCGGGTTCGATTCCCGGTCGGGGCAAGTTACCTGGTTGAGGTTTTTTCCGGGGTTTTCCCTCAACCCAATATGAGCAAATGCTGGGTAACTTTCGGTGTTGGACCCCGGACTCATTTCACCGGCATTATCACCTCATCTCATTCAGACGCTAAATAACCTAGATGTTGATAAAGCGTCGTAAAATAACCTACTAAAAAAAAAAAGAACTCGAACCTGTGTTCATTCCATAACGCGAGACTAGGCAATGAAGGCATGTTGACTTGGACCACCAATGCTAAGGTGCGGGACGAAATTTAGTTATATGAAACGAATAATCAGAGAAACTGTTGAGATCGGAGTATTTTGTTGAGCTACTGAGAAAGAGAATGATTTTGCATGAAGCAAGTCCTAAAAAATTTCACTCTACCATATTATTAATAACAGGAGATACATTATTTCGAAATGTTACCTCAGCTTACAAATTTGTCATGCATACACTTTAACATGTGCTCTGTTTGTTGCCCAGAGAAAGTCTAATCTATTTCAAGCCAACATCTCGCTTTTCAAGCCTCCAAAACTGAAAACATTGTCTGCTGACTTTTCTGGAGGCGTGGAAGATTGCTACATCAGGAAACAAACTTGCTTAAGATATATTATATTCTTTCATCGTTCAGAATGTCCGCAGCAAATGTATAACTTCGGGAAAGATTCTCTAGCAAGAAATCTTACATTCACTTCAGACTGGTACCGGAAATAGAAAAAAAAAAAAACAAAAACAAAATTTAGGTGATATTATTATAGGAAAACTGTACGATTGCGTTCAAAAGCTGTGCGCACAGCATCAACAGTCTCTCCAAGTATACCAGTTCTTTGGTCCCCAATACTGCCAGTCTTTTTCAATTTCACCATTTGATATGATGGATTTCGTCCATACTTCCTCCGGAAGTATCACTAAACTGTAATGGGCTTCCTTGTTTCGTGATACTACAAAACGCACTGAGGTTTTCCCTGCATAGTTGCCATTTACACACTAAACTGTACTGTACCGCAGTGCTACATGTAAGGAAAGAAAATTTTATGAATCGGACAAAATTCTAAAATTTTCATTTTTCTATAGGCCTATTATAATATGGTTTTTAGGCTACAGTTTTTCATAATCAGGAAAGGATTTTGTGTTCACCCTCTTCTCTTATTAAACATCACATTGCTTCCTTTAATATTATACGTTCTATTTTTGTTTCCTTTCATCAAACTCTCCGTTTCCTAAAATGGTCAAGTGGTTGAGAATGACGGTTATACAGGGACATCATTTTATTTTTACTTGCATTTTTATTGTACCTGCATTTCTGAATGTACTTCACTCTCACCCCTTCACTAATGTCCTTGCTCCCGTCAGACACACAAACTTACGGCCGCTGTTGCATTCAAAGCCTTCAAGCAGTGAAGTAAACATTGCAGTGTATAGTGTGTTTCAGAAATATTGTTGCGTTTTCTATAGAAGAAAGAACCTATATTAATAATATCGTACTAAAAAATTATATTCGAGAAACGATAAATTCAATTTCAGAGAATATGCTTCAACATGTTTTTAATAATATGCGTAAAGAATTGAAGCCTGCATTGTAATGAACGGCAACCATTTTCAGCAACTTGTTTAAAAATTCAGATTAGCTTATTTTGAATTGAGGTGGCTACAAGCAAAGGAATGCTAGTGACATTTGTAATAACATGAGTTAAGTGCATCCAGTGTAAGCTAAAGTGTCTAAAATTTTAGTGGCAAAGGGATATTTTAATCTCATCACACATTAAAATTTAAATAAAAATTTCACCAATTTTACGAAAGTTTAAATATTTAAACCCCATTTTCTCAAAAGTAACTTACTGTAAGTGCACTTACAGCCCTTTACTTATGACCCCCTCAATTTAAATGCACTCTCTATATTGATGTTAACATCAATAATTAATATGCTAAATAAAGTAGATGTTACATAATGAACATAGCCGCCTGAAAAGTTGAGTTTTTGAAAAAAAATGTTACTACTCTACTGTATTTTGATAAATTCCATAAAAGTGATGATCAAACTGAAAATCGTAATATCGTATTTCCCTACAACATAAATGGACACACTACTTTTCTCTCCTCCTATACTTAGTAAAATGATTTGTTTACATATTGCACTAGCAACATCAAACTCCTGTAATGGAAGGGGGCAACAGTGTTTCCGAGTATAGCCAGGTTAATGTTATAAATGTTGGTAAAAATAAAGTGATGTCCCTGTACAACTAAGTCTTCACCTCATACTGTGTTCCTGCACACTTCTGCAGCCACAAGTCCGAGTCCTGACCACACACTATGTTGCGGTCACCCAACCGGGTCTTGACCATATACTTCTGTGCTGCAGTTTCTACTTGTTGGATCATTGCGAAAGTACACTAAGCTATGCAGTGGCTGCACTAAAGCTCTGTCTTCTTTCTCAGCATTGTATTTGCTCATCCCGCACTCATTCCAAGTCCAGTCCTAAGAGTAATCTTGGTAAGGAATCCAATAGATAGGTTTCCCCACCCCCCTAATGAGAGGGGCCGATATATTAGATTACTTAATACCCTCAGGGTGAAACCTAACCGTTTTCCCCCCCCATTACTACATATGTTAGTGGATTATGGTGATTTTATAGTTTGCAGGTTAAATTTTCTTTTGCCAACTTCGTTTTGAATTTCGGTACTGAAAAATACTACAAATGATAGTGATTTTCTAACTGCTGTGTTAGCAGCAGTGACAGCAGTTGTCAGTATGCAAATTCTGAAAATTAAAATTGTACTAGATATCTGAGCCTATTACTGGAAGCTAGTAAAATTTGAAAATACTAATAATTAATTAAAAATATCAGTATTAACATTAATGCATAAAAGTTATTTTATGTGTTGCGTTGTCGTTACAATTCAAGACTATAGTCGGGTAAGTGTAAATAAATATAACATACTTGGTGTGATACATACAATTGGATAATCTATATAAATACCATTTCACATTTTAATGAAATTTTTTTCGTGTTCAGATTTGAGTTACAATAATGTCAAAGCATGGCGGTGACTCCTCCAAGAAAAACAGCGTGTGACATTCAAAGTACGCTTCAGGAATCTAGTTCATATGACGTATAGTGAACTGAAGAAAGAAGATAATGAAGAAGGAATTGAGCGTACAGAGGCAGGAATTATAACGAGAATAGTAAAGTTATTAGGAGTAAGTATTTTTAAGCATACATTTCAAAGTGGCATTCGGTTTTCGGAATATGTATTAATCATTTCACGTGATCAAAATATATTTTTAGGTTAGGTCTCGTGAATCGTGAACAGTTTAGTCAAAGCAATGAATTTCATGTTGTCAGACAAAATAAATTTTAATATTATATTAGGCCTATATTAATCTACTAATTATCAACATAATGTGCGAGAGGTCCAGGAGGAAATATACTCTTTCGCAAATTATATTATTATTATTATTGTTATTATTATTATTATTATTATTATTATTATTATTATTAATGTATTAGATAGCATTACCCTCTTCGGTGATATCTGATATTAGTTGGCAACACTGAAGAGACGGCCAAATTGGCCTTTTAGGATCTACTATTACGTGATCCTCACCATAGCTAGAAAACGGGCGATTTTGCGACACTGAATATAGTCAGTTGTGCATTATTAGAGGTAATATAACTACCACTATTTGTAGCACTCTCTCTACCATTCATTTCTTATGGAATCGTTAAGCTCTAGATCAGGCCCGGGCAGCAAGAGCGGATTCTACTTTCTCACGGGGAGCCATATGATTTCTAATCATCCCCTTTCTTCCCCGCCGAACACCGCGCAGCGTTGATTCAATGACGGATGAATATTAAGCATCACCGTTTAGAGTCTAGTTCCGCTCTCGATGCCCAGGCCTGCTCTAGATACTGAAATAACCAGCATTATGGACAAACTTCTCGATATTGAACATCAAACACGAATCATTGATATATCTGAATACAGGAAATTTTATGTCCTGTTCAAACGTAATTCAGAGACAAATGAATCATTATCGAAATCAACCTCATTTAGATAAAGACAAAACGCAATTAATAAGTAAAATTTAATATGGGAATAAAGAGAAGTACTTACCATAAGCTACCGTATAATAGTCCATTTCTTACACGATTCCCTTGTATTAAAAGATACGTCTAAACAAAAATTAAACTTAAAGCCAAGACACTATAGAAACACAAGAGAGAACCTCAGAAATACAAAATGAAAAATGATATGGAGAGGACAGAGGATCACAACACGACTGTGAGATCTACTTTAAGAATAGGAAGACTTCAGAAGATAGACCACTAAATACCTTAAAATATCATATATAGGGTTATTCAAAAGTAAGTGCCCATTTTGAAACAGCTATATCTCCTATTCGTATCAGCAGTTTGCTTTCATATAGGTACCGTTACTGTTCAGAAGTTCTGAGGTTTTTTCATCCATGCGTGTTTCGTTGCTATGGTAACTGTGTCACGTTTGTATAAACAATAATTTTTGTTCAGACTAGAGACGGTAGTTGTAGGAGAGTAATTTTAATCATTTTTACAATGGTTTTAATAATAATAATGATTTATTTAACCTGGCAGAGTTAAGGCCATACGGCCTTCTCTAACACTCAACCAGGAGTAAAAACTGCGTTATAGAAACACTACAAATTTACAGAGTACACACAAAACTGAATAAGATAATAATAATAAAATGTAAACAACAAGTAAGAAGAAATTAGACATAATATATAACATACAGAAAGAAAGAAAAAAGCATAATAAAATGTGAACAGCAGGTCAAAAATAAATGAGGCCTACAAAGTAAAAAAAAAA
This sequence comes from Periplaneta americana, assembly GCF_040183065.1. NCBI lineage: Eukaryota > Metazoa > Arthropoda > Insecta > Blattodea > Blattidae > Periplaneta > Periplaneta americana. Next base: position 96,395,273 of record NC_091133.1, read on the forward strand.
TAAGACAATTATTGATATTAATAATAATAATAATAATAATAATAAATAAGAATAGTAATGACAATAATAATGATAATAATATTAATAATAATAATAATAATAATTACAATAAATAAAATAATAATAACGGGCCTAATAGTAATAATAATACTAATAGTAGTAATACAATCGTGCAGTACAAAGCATACAATGAATACAATATTTTTAAGTATACACAGTAAGGAAAATTATGTTTATATATAGCTCAACTTATCACATTAGAGATATACCATTATCGGAAAATATGAAAACAAAAATATAAAATAAGTTAAATATCACTAGAACATAAAAAAAAATGTGAATACGTGGAAACATGCAATACAACACTTGTCATAATAGTAAGTTAGTTTGGCAACTCGTCACAAGATAATTTTCTAACTTGGATTTGAAAGATTTCAATGTTCGGCAGCCCTTGACTTCAGGCGGCAGAGAGTTCCAGTGATGAGAGGTAGCAACAGTGAAAGATGAGGAATACAGAGATGATGTGTGAAGTGGAATTTCTAGCGTGTTATCGCGTTGTGATCGAGTATTAATATTATGATAGCGAGAGAGAGTATGAAAACGAGCGAATAAATAATAGGGGGATGAAGTGTGCATAATTCGATATAGGAGAGAAAGTGAGTGCAGATTTCTCCTCTCATGTAACCTAAGCCATGATAACTTCTGGAAAGAAGGTGAGATATGATCATAGTATCGAACATTACAAATGAAGCGGACGCACGCGTTATGAACACGCTGTAGTTTCTGGGTGGAATCAATCCTGAGATCATTGAACAAAACGTCGCAATAATCGAAGTGAGGTAGAATGAGTGTCTGTACCAGCGTCTGTTTTAATTTAGATGGATAATGATACAATCTTTTTAGTAAATGGAGAATAGAGAATGCCTTCTTACATGTATATTTAATATGCGTATCCCAACTAAGATTAGATTCGAAATGCACTCCGAGATTTTTTACGGTAAAGCTAAACGGGATGATTGTTTTATCCAGTTTCACAGGTGGGATATTCAGGTCGTTGACTTCAGGAATTAATCTACGGTTCGCGAACAGAATAGCCTGTGATTTACATGCGTTTAGGTTAAGCCCAAATTGTTGAGACCAGGAAGAGATGGAATCAAGATCTTCATTAAGACTATTAATGCTATCATTTAGTGCATCAGGACGCGCTGAAATATACAATTGAACGTCGTCTGCATATATTTGATATCTGCAGTGCTTAAATGATTTAGAAATTCCATTTATATAAATAGGGAAGAGCAAGGGGCCTAATACTGATCCCTGAGGAACTCCTGTATCTACAGTACGCCAGGATGAGAAACGATTATTAGATATGACACGCTGCTGGCGGCCAGTAAGGTAGGAGTACATCCAGGTGATAGCACTATCAGAAAGGTGTAGCGTTTGTAGTTTAGTCAATAGTAGATCGAAGTCAACAGAATCAAAGGCTTTGCTATAGTCCAACAAAACTAGTACAGTAGCCTGTCGTTTATCCATGGCTGCGCGTATGTCCTCAGTAACATTCAACAAAGCAGTAGAAGTGCTATGGCCATTTCTGAATCCTGATTGTGTAGGGTATAAAAGATTAAATTCTATTAGGTAATCTGACAACTGCTTATGAATGATGCGTTCCAGGGCTTTGGATAAAACGGGAAGAATGGAGATTGGCCTATAGTCTTTTGCAGAAGTTGGTGAATTTACTTTAGGAAGTGGGCGTACCAAAGCTGTTTTCCAGAGTTGCGGATAAACAGACGTGATCACTGAAGAATTGGAAATATGGGTTATTACAGGAAGCACGATATCAACTAACTTATTGATAATGACTATGCTTATGTTGTCAGAGCCTTGTGCTATAGATTTAATGCTTTTAAGAGCCCTTCTTACTTCAGAATCAGTAATGTGCGAGAAGAAAAATTTTTCGCGAGAAGGAGGAGGATTAGCTAGGAGAGTATTAATTGTATTTAGTTTTGACTGCTTTTCAGGTCGTACCTTTTACCTTTTACCTTTACTAGTTCGAATTGGCCTCCTTCAATTCTATTACGAATGCAATAGACAATATGAATATGAATTGAAAAGATATCAAACGTTACATGGATAGAGAAATGGAAAAATGAGACACATTTCGAATTGAACGGAGGTGTTAATATTCATAATTGCAAGATATGGGCAGAAGATAATCCGAACACAATTATACAGCAAGGATTACATGATATCAAGGTTACTGTTTGGTGTGGTTTTACGTCACATTTCTTAATAGGACTGTATTTATACGAAGAAATTGAAAATGGACAAACAAAAACAGTGACGGTAACCGGGCAGCGATATTTTCAAATGTTGCAAGACTTTGTAATACCAGCGTTACAGAATCATGAAATCGAAAACATTGTTTTCATGCAAGACGGCGCTAAAATACTGTATAATGTAAAAACACTATTGCGCAACACATTTGGTGATCATGTAATTAGTAGGCATTTTCCGAACAGTTGGCCTTCTAGGTCACCAGACATAAATCCAGCTGACTACTGGTTATGGGGTTATGTAAAAGAAAAGGTATTTCTTAGTAGATCTACCATACGTGAGGAACTGAAACAGTCAATATCGGATGGCATTGAAAACATCCCTAAGAATGTGCATACTAATGCCGTCTATAGCATAGAAGAAAGACTATTTCTGATTTAATATCTTCGCGTTATAATAAAATCCCATTTGTTTATGAACAAATTGGTGTTTTTATTTTTGTGGAATCTAAAAATTTGACGAACTTATTACCATTTCAAAACGGGAACTTAGTTTTGAATAACCTTATATAATAAAAGTCTTAAAAGTAAGTCTAGAGGAGGGAGAAATATATGTAATATTGTCTCTGTAATCGTCTTACGCTTGAAAAAATCCTTGCACAATATGTATATAATCCCAGTTCTGTTTCCGCGGCAATCTTTTTACTTCGCTTTCAGCTGAGAGCTTCAGCGTAAATCTGGGTGGTCAGCTCTCGTTGAAGCTGGAACTGTGTACTCTCTTCATTAAATGAATCCGTGATGTGTAAAGGTACGAAATGAAGTCGCAAATAACGACCTCACATCTGTCTCTCAACTCCCCAACAAATAGGCTTTGTAGCGTGTTGCTTGAGAGAAAAGTCACACTTGAAATAATTTTAATACAGTCCAAGAGATCCTCTTCAAAATGTTGAAGATAAAAGTCCATTGTGCAACTTACAATGTATCACATCTGTAAGTGTAATTGAATGCTGATTAAACTCTTCTTAGACATGAACGTAACTTTTATCCTAAATCATATATGTAACAGATAACTCATCGCTATGTTAAAATCGACAGCACTTTGAAGAGAACAACCGCCAGGATCGCCACCCGTCCGCCGTAAACGAACACGAGATGGCAGTACAGTCGCTAATGCAATTCAAATGGGAATTATGACGTGACTCCTTATGTACCAACTAGATGGCAGCGTAGTAATTTTTATTTTATTGGGTTATTTTACGACGCTGTATCAACATCTAGGTTATTTAGCGTCTGAATGAAATGAAGGTGATGATGCCGGTGAAATGAGTCCGGGGTCCAGCACCGAAAGTTACCCAGCATTTGCTCGTATTGGGTTGAGGGAAAACTCCGGAAAAAACCTCAACCAGGAAACTTGCCCCGACCGGGATTTGAACCCGGCCACCTGGTTGCGCGGCCAGACGCGCTGACCGTTACTCCACAGGTGCGGAAGCAGCATAGTAAATCTGACAAAAGTTGTTAACGTCAAAGCCTGTAAGGCCGACCTATCCGTCACATATATGATCTAGGCTTTTATTTAATAGCAAATTAAAACAACAAATACATACATGAATATAGGAAATAAGCCCTATTATATTTATTGGCAAACTACCATCTTAATAAGAATTCAATATTAACGTTAATACGTGCCATTTTTTCAATTTTCAGGTAAAAATGCTTTCCAAACAAGTGAAAAAAGGAATAAACTTGCAATGTGTCAAATAGAACATTAAAATGAGACCTCCGGCGTAGCTCAGTTGGCTAAGGCGCTTGCTGATCTGGAGTTGTGCTCGGGCATGGGTTCGATTCTTACTTAGGCTGATTACCTGGTTGGGTTGTCTCCGAGGTTTTTCCTAACCGTAAGGCATATTTCAGGTACATAGCCTATGGGGTATTCTCGGCCTCATCTTGGCAAATACCATCTCCCTATCACCAATCCATTGACGCTAAATAATCTAGCAGTTGATACAGCGCCGTTACATAACCAACTAAAAACGTTAAAAGTCAAAATAAGGAAGAAAACTGAAGTCAAATTTTATACAGTTACAGCAGTATATTTTATGAATTAGAGACTTGGACTATGACAAGTACCGATAGGCTCAGTGATCATTAACTCGATGCCCTATAACGTCACCTCAGCTTGCCCTGCCGCCCGCTGTACTTCTGTTACTCTTCAGCGGGCAGACTGTTGGAGGTTCGCAGTGGCAGCTCGTTTTTATGATAATTCTTTTTCAAATTGATCAAATTAAACTTAAAGTAATGTGAATGCCTAATACTGGTATTTACGTGTATGAAACGAATTGATTGATAGGTTAGGGATGAAATGAAAGCTGCATTTTTTATTTCTGCTTTTCCCTTTCACTTTCTTATGTTATAAAATATAATATAACTTAACTTTAGTTAATGTACGAGGGTGGATCGAAAAGTAACGCACAACAATTTTTCGTGGCAACGTATTTCATAATGAAATAATATACAAGAAAGCTACAGGCTTTACCTATTCTCCGACACTGGAACCAAGTCTCTCGACATATTTCTGCCATCGTGACTCCATATGTGTGTGTGTGTGTGTGTGTGTGTTGGAAACGGAAAAACAACGTTATGAACGTTGTTGTTTTTCTAGAGAACGATTCAATTATATGAGCATATTCTCCTTTATTTCAAGAGAAAAATTAATTAAAGCATAAAACTAAGACGAATATTTATAAATTCATGACATAATTGTTATATTTGTCATCTCTACTCCAAAACTATGACAGAGGAAGCGTTATGTATAGGAATTATCCCCGGGAATTTTTAGTATTAATTAAAACACACCATACGGTTTCATTATGAAAGTTTTTTGTACTATATTCCCTTTATAATAAAGAAATGAAGAACATGTACTGCATACAAGGACAGAATGAAACAAATGAAGTGAATATATCTCCGAACGTATATGTGTGTGCATGCTTATATTATTTGTGTGAATGTGCGTAAATATGTATACTCGTGTACCGGTATGCATGTATGATTGTATGTAATGAGATAAAAACTTATTAAAATGACAGTAGAGATAACATATATTGTATTTTCATCAAAGAAATGGTTGTACAGATGTAACATTACTTGAAAACAATGTTGCGAACGTAATTTAAACTGGCTTTGACACTTCATTCTTTATCACTGTATTTTAAATTAAAATATTCCAGCTGTCACATGAAAATTCATGCTCGTGTATGTGCTAGGTGATTTAGGAATCCGCTGAAAAAATGGCAAGAATACAACAACAAAAATCTTCGAAATAATTTGACTGTGTCTTCAGTCACTTTCGCTGTTAGAAGTTAGACTGAAAGAACTTACGAAACCTGGCGATAGCCTCGAAAATTAAAGTCTTATCATCACTCTCAACTTCGCCATAATTACCAGCTTCAACCTATATCATTTACACCTCTAAAAGTCCACCGAGCACTATACTCTTGTGCCTGAATTTGTTCTTTTCAGCCATAGGTTCGGCACGACGGTTACCCTTAATCTCAGTAGACGGAAAAATAATTCGCTGCGAAAAATTGATTAGCGCTCTGCTGCTTCAAACAGTAATTCCTTCAATCCAGTTCGTAGAGCTCCTTCATAAACTTCGAAAGGCATCAAGATTTCTCTCTGAGATTGATGTCGTTTTCATTGAAGGGTTTAAACCAAATCAGTGCATGACATCTCTACACTCCTCACTTTTGATTTCAGAATTTTTCATCACTTATGCATTTGTTACTATGTTAATGCTTAATTTCGTAGCGTTTTTGTTTTCCATGCCAATAGGCCCTCTGTGAAAAAATGTTTTGGAATTTTCATTTGTCAGTTTAATGTAGCCTATTGTGTTACTGAATATGTATACAATTTTTATGCTCGACCATGCCGAAATGTAGTAATTATACACCTGGTAGTAGCCCTTTAATGCACCTCATTAAAGTACACCTATTCATTATAATTCAGTTGTTCAACCAATGAGAAAGCACCATTTTACCATTATAAAACCGCAAGTATCGATTATTCTCGGATATGCAATCGAAAGACAATTAGTCACGGAGGCTGGAAATCCAATACTGTCGCAGAAGGTTATGTTCTGTTACTGTAATAATTATCGTTAATTGTAAATAATATTTAAATAAATTCAATTTGTCATCTCGTTTTCCAATTCTAAATCAATTTCCAGGTTATATCAAGCCTAATGTTCATGTTATTCACTAGATTATATCAAGGTCAATGACATTCGTGCCTCGGAAAAAATCAATACTTTCGCGTCTGCGCACATCTCACTATTCAGGTCAGTTCCGCTCCTCACTTACATAACCATAACATGAATACTTCTGAATAATTTCAAGTTAGAAATATGGTCGAGCATAAAAAGTCATATGAAACTTGCCTATAATGGTAATTAAGACGCTCGTATGAAATTATGAAACTCGCTTGCGCTCGTTTCATGAACAAACATACTCGCGTCTTAATTACTACCATTATAGTCTCGTTACATAATGTACTATTATGAATTGTTCGATACACTCTTTTAACACTTATAATCACTGAATAACTTTAATATCTTTACTGTGTTAACTTTTGCAATTTACCTGTCAAAGGATACCACTTCGAAACTAGTCAGCCAGGTAAATTGCGAAAGCTAACACAGTAAAGATTCATTTATTCGTAGTGTTCTACTCAAGGCGGATCTTTCACTGCAAACCCGCATTCTGCAATCTTCCCTATTTACTGCGTTCCTCTTTGCCTCCGCGTATGATCCATATATCTTAATGTCGTCTATTACCTCGTATCTTCTTCTGCTCCGAACTCTTCTCCCGTTCACCATTCCTTCCAGTGCATCCTTCAGAAGGCAGTTTCTTCTCACCCAGTGACACAACCAATTTCTTTTCCTCTTTCTGGTCAGTTTCAGAATAATTCTTTCTTCACCCACTCTTTCCAACACAGCTTCATTTATGATTATGTCTGTTCACTTCACACGCTCCATCTTTCTACATATCCACATTTCAAATACTTCTAGTCACTTCTGCTCACTTCATCGTAATGTCCATGTTTCTGCCCATACAATGCTACACTCCACACAAAGCACTTCACTAGTCTCTTAGTTCTTTCTTTCTTCAGAGGACCGCAGAAGATGCTTCTTTTTCTATTAAAAGTTTCCTTTGCCATTGCTATTCTCCTTTTGACTTCCTGGCAGTTTCTCATGTTACTGCTTATAGTACACCCCCAATATTTAAAGCTGTCCACTTGCTCTACTGCGTCATTTAGAATTCGCAAGTATATCTCCTTTACTTTTCTTGCTGTGACCATGGTCTTCGTCTTCTTGGCATTTATCTTCATCCCATACTGCTCACAGCTGTCATTTAGCTCAAGTAGCATATCTCTTAATATCATCTCCTCTTCTGCTAACAACGCCATATCATAAAATCTGATAGGCCTACACTTTGTTCTTCTTCCTCCTACTATCACTCTCTCCCTGTTCTGAAAACAGTTCTTCAGTAAATCGTCCAGATAGATTTTGAACAGTGTAGATGATAAAGGGCATTCTTATCCAATCAAGTAACCAAGTAAATAAATAAATACGTAAATAAGTAAATTAATTAATATAATAAATAAATAAATAAATGAAGAAATGAATAAATCAATAAATAAATAAATAAATTAGTAAGTAAATATGTAAATAAATATGTAAATAAGTAAGTAAATAAATATGTAAAAAGTAAATAAATAAATATGTAAATAAGTAAATAAATAAATAAATAAGTAAATAAATGAATAAGTAAATAAGTAAGTAAATAAATGAATAAGTAAATAAGATAATAAATAAATAAGTAAATAAGATAATAAATAAATAAGTAAATAAGGTAATAAATAAATACGTAAATAAGGTAATAAATAAATGAGTAAATAAATAAATAAATAAACAAATAAATAAATAAATAAATATGTAAGCAAGTAAATAAATAAATTAGTAAATAAATAAGTAAATAAATAAATATGGAAATAAGTAAGTAAATAAATATGTAAATAAATAAACAAGTAAATAAATAAATATGGAAATAAGTAAATAAATATGTAAATAAGTGAATAAATAAGTAAATAAATTAATTATTAAATAAGTAAGTAAATAAATGAATAAATAAATAAATATGGTAATAAATAAATAAGTAAATAAATTAATAATTAAATAAATAAATAAGTAAATAAATAAATAAGTAAATAAATAAATAATAAATAAGTAAATGAATAAGTACAGTAGAACCTCTATTATCCGCGGTAATGAAGGGGGTGGGCTGAACGGTTAATGAAAAAAATCGGATAATCCGTACCATAGAAGACTTTCATAAATTAAGTGTTGCATAATACAGTTTCCTAATTTTCTCCGTAGTCATGTGTTTTAACACATTAGGTAATGGATCAGAAGTTTTAAGTATAATAGTTCTGTTGGGAAGAGTGGGTGAAGAAAGAATAATGCTGAAACTGATCAGGAAGAGGAAAAGGAATTGACTAGGTGACTGAGAAGAAACTGCCTACTGGAGGATTCACTTGAAGGAATGGTGAACGGGAGAAGATTTCGGGTCAGAAGAAGATATCAAATAATAGACGGCATTCAAATATATGGATCATATGCGTAGACTAAGAGGAAGGCAGAAAATAGGAAAGACTGGAGAATGCTGGGTTTGCAGTGACAACACTATGAATGAATGAATATAAATGACGCGTTTCTAAGGTTCAGTGAAACTTCCTGTGATGGATTTCTGTGGAAAGATAGGAAAAGTATAGAACTAGATCACATGTTATAGATTCTGTAAGTAATTTGTACACTTTATCCTTTTTTTTTTAATTAAATCTCGCACAATTGTAACTCCAATCTCAAATTCCGATGTGAGATGAACCACAGTTCCTCTTTTCCAAAACCACTCAATTATATGCACTTTTCTTCGATACTTAGCACAACGTGTGTTCTTTTGGCACTTCTGGAAGACGTTTGCGGAGAAATTAAACAGGTCACTCGAACAGTAGACCATAATGTGTAAGGACGAAGACTTGTAGTATCACTCTCTGTAAAAAGAATACGTACTAATGTATTGTGCAGTACTCTATTTTTTCTGCAGCAAAAAAAAAAGAGAGAGAGAATGACAGACGGATAATCCAACAATCGGTTGATAGGGTGACGGATAATCGGAGTTTTACTGTAAACAAGTAAGTAAATAAATAAGTAAATAATTAAGTAAATAAATAAGTAAATGAATGAATGAATGAATGAGAGAATATGTTCCGTTATTTCTTTCTTCCTTCCTTCGTATCTTCATGATAGGATATTCTTACAAATTTACTTTTGGCAGAATTTGCCCTTCCGTCTCTTACACAATTTGATCCTTGCATAATACACACGTGCGGGAATTCTCGTAACTTGAGGTCAATATAGTGCTGAGTCCTTACATAAACAATTTGTAGTATGAAGTTGACAGTAGACAAACATTCGTGCTCATGACGATATTGGAATCCACGACTGTGGCTTTCACGCATTGCTAAACCTGGCAGAATTAACCCTGCTAATACACTTCAGTGTCAACAGTAGACAATAGAGACATATCTGTTAATTTATGTGCATAGATATTTAGCGCTTATGGATATAGGCCCACTTAAGGAGCTGGAAATATTCCCATGACGACAACAAAGGAAACTGTCAGAGATCTCGATATAGAAGTTACTGGCGTCATGGTTATGTTTTCTAAACCTTGGAAACATAGTGATGGAAATTTTCTGGAATATTTTTCCGAAAAGGAATTATTTTGTGCTATTAGTTTCGCTAAGTTTTTCTTGTTCCTAATTTTACTCAAATTTTATTCTAACAAAACATCAGTATGTAATAATAAAAATGACCACAGGGATCCTGAAATTAAAATACATTAATAGGCTATTATTTTGAGGTAGCATTCCAGAGAGTGTCTTTATAGGTATTATATAATGTAATGTAGTGATAACAAACATTTAATTAATTATTAAAATATAATAAGAATTAAATCGATTAACATATAAATATAAGAATGTTAAATAGATTAAACCACAAAGCAATTAATTGTTAATTGCAAAATGTTATAATCGTACTGATATAAGTTTTAATAAACATTTTTCCCCTTCAGCTATTACTTTAGCTTATTGATTTTGCCTAGTTTTGTTGTGATAATATAGGCCTAATTATAAATTTTGTTGAAAATGTCTCCTTATTAATTATTATTTACTTTTATCTTGGTAAATAAAAGTGGAATAAACTTTGGATAATGGAAGATGCATTTACATTGTGTATCTGTTAATGATGATGATCTTGGTAAATTTTGTAATTACACGGATATAATTATAAAATGTACCTCAATATTTTCTCTTTATCAAGCAATTACAGCAATAGTAACAAATATAAATGACACTCGTGAGGAAATTAAACGCAGAATAAATATAGGAAATGCCTGTTATTATTCATTTGAGAAGCTTTTGTCATCCATTATGCTCTCAAAAAAACTGAAAATTAGAATTTATAAAACAGTTATATTACCGGTTGTTCTGTAATGTTGTGAAACTTGGACTATCTCTTTGAGAGAGGAGCGGAGGTTAAGAATGTTCGAGAATAACTTTCTTAGGAAAATATTTTAGGCTAAAAGGACTGAAGTTACAGGAGAATGGAGAAAGTTCAACAACGCAGAACTGCACGCATTGTATTCTTCACCCGACATAACTAAGAACATTACATACAGACGTTTGAGATGGGTAGGGCATGTAGCACGTAGAGGCGAATCCAGATAAGCATATAGAGTGTTGGTTGGGAGGCCGGTGGGAAAAAAGACCTTTGCGAAAGCCGAGACGTAGATGAGCGAATAATATTAAAAATGTATTTGATGGAAGTGGAATATGATGGTAGGTACTGGATTAATCTTGCTCAAGTTAGGGACCAATGGCGGGCTTATGTGATGGCGGCAATGAACCTCCGAATTCTCTAGAAGCCATTTGTAAGTAAGTAAAAGTCGATATGAGGACGGTGCCGACCACACTATCTCTTTCTATTACCGAGGTCAAGCCTTCATGACATATGAAGGAGCTACCTTTACCTCTACCTAATCCGTTCATTAGCCTACGACAGACCAAGTGCTCTAGCAGTAGAGGAATTCTTAGACTATGATTGTCGTAGACATTTTCCTTCCTCTGTTGCTTTTGTTATTGTTGATTTTAATTTAAACATGCTTTTTGAGGATTAAATATAATTTGTTATAATATAATATTGTTCAGTGTCTTTATTTAATTGAAAATACCATATCTCTACTTATTAAATTTTTTTTTCAAAAAAGTTAGAACTATTTTTATGGAAAGCTTATAATAAAATTGACGTTAAATATTTATAAGTAATAATGAAAAAAATATTACTTGTATCACTTAGAGGTCTTCTCACAGTCTCGTATATACAGTCACGAAGCTCAATACGTAGTAAATATGCATCCATAGATAGTTGCTAACCACTAGGATCGCTACTATCGCCTCATTACAGACAATGCGAAATAATACCTGCACAGCCTATTGTTCCTAGTACCCTCACAACTCAAGCTTCGTGACTGTATATAGCCTACTATACTGTGGTTTTATGTTATTCCGTCTTTACTCTCTATATAAATTTTTAAAATATGGGTATATGGCCTTTTTCAAATAACTGATTCAATTATTATCGACACCAAGTTAAGGGATAAGTTAGGATAATTATTACTGTCATTGAAATATATAAGAATAAATCCGTGTTCACAGCGCGTTGATTTAAAACATATGAATAACGAACCCATAGGCCTACCGGTTGGGTACGATGAAAGCGTGGTTACTATATCAAATACGATATCGTATCACTAACAGAGTATCGTATTAACATCAAACTATCACACTACATCCTCAGTATCGTGTCCTCAGCAAACAATAGTGTCAACACAGAAGTATACGGTTACCAAGGATTTACCGTACTAATGCAACACTATCGTATTGCCGTCACAGTTTGCTACAACTGCCACAAACACTTATGACAGACACGCTATGCTGTTACCGACCAAAATGTGGTATCGCCAAAATGACGTAGCCTCTGGGGTATCGAGTGAGATTCGTGATTTGAAACTGCTCTGGGCGTGGCTAAAATCCCGGTTAAAATACTTAATTTCGTTATTTCAAGTATATTCCCAAACTTTAAGCCGAATGTCCGGTAATCCTCCGGTAAATCGTCTGATCCTAACACCAAAAACCGTTTTGCTATAATCGAAACCACCGACGCTACATAAAGTAACAACTAATACAGCTTCGTTCAATAACCGTTCAGTAAATCAATAATCTTTTATCCTATAACCGACACACTTTCATATCGTCACACCTCTCACGCATTGTAAGGCGATTTTTAACTGAATATCCAGGTATGCCTGCCCCACATAGAGATACTGTGCGAAAACTTGTCACTAAATTTAGAGAAACGAGGTATAGGCCTATTCTTGATAAGAAGCGAAGGGTAAATAAACGTGTGCTTACTGAGGAGAAACTAGACGAAGTGGAAGAAAGATTAGAGCATACTCCACAGAAATCCCTCCGACGATTGCTGGTAAAATTCATGTTTTCGGAATAATAATTTAATTAAGTAGTAAAATATCGCTGCAGTAGAAAAGTATTGGGAATAAATTTGAATAAGAAACAAAAAAATTTCCTTCCCAGGCAGAATTCGAACCACGAAAGTCTTAGTTTCCAGACTATCGTGCTCTGGAGTGAACAAGGCTCTGAAATCAGCTACAAGGGTCGGTCTGGTTTTTTTGCCAATACAGTACATATCAGCCAGAACCTCGCTTAGAGAATATTTTCACATTATCCATGAATAATTCTGTAACAGGAAATTGTCAATTTGCAAACTAAATAATAAGTTAAAAATAGACGTGCAATTTTTATTTCTGTCCATAAAAATACAAAATAAATATATACTTATTTACTTACTGGCTTTTAAGGAACCCGGAGGTTCATTGCCGCCCTCACATATGCCCGCCATCGGTCCCTATCCCGAGCAAGATTAATCCATTCTCTATCATCATATCCCACCTCCCTCAAATCCATTTTTATATTATCTTCCCATCTACGTCTCGGCCTCCCCAAAGGTCTTTTTCCCTCCGGCCTCCCAACTAATACTCTATATGCATTTCTGGATTCGCCCATACGTGCTACATGCCCTGTCCATCTCAAACGTGTGGATTTAATGTACCTAATTATGTCAGGTGAAGAATACAATGCATGCAGTTCTGTGTTGTGTAACTTTCTCCATTCTCCTGTAACTTTATCCCTCTTAGCCCCAAATATTTTCCTAAGCACCTTATTCTCAAACACCCTTAACCTATGTTCCTCTCTCAAAGTGAGAGTCCAAGTTTCACAACCATATAGAACAACCGGTAATATAACCGTTTTATAAATTCTAACTTTCAGATTTTTTGACAGCAGACTGGATGATAAAAGTTTCTCAACGGAATAATACAGGCATTTCCCATATTTATTCTGTGTTTAATTTCCTCCCGAGTATCATTTACATTTGTTACTGTTGCTCCAAGATATTTGAACTTCTCCACCTCTTCGAAACAAAATAAAAATATAGAAATTGAAATTTCTAAAATCATTAGCAATATTTTAGCTTTCATTTAAGACAAGATTTGTGATTCTGTGATACTCTTGATAGCAGATATATAATTTTATTTATAATACAGCATTTATTTTGCATTTTTTATGTCTGTGACTGTACCATAAAGGGAAAAAGGGGAAATGTTGTATTTAAATGGCTTCATATATTGATATGAAAATATGTTAGGGAAATAGAGGCTCTACTTAAAAAAAAATATGAGAAAAGAGATTTCCTGTAGGTTCTTTCCATTACTGCATAATTCTATCAGCGTACTGTTATATCACCACATGACTAACTCATCACTACGGGACTTATGTACCACCGCGTTATTGTGTCAGTACCGAACTATTGTGTTCTATTGTATACTTTATTATCACGACTGAACTTTTAAGTAACCACCATATAATCTATCATTAACGATACAAGGAAAAATTTGTCACCACGATAATTTTGACTACCACACCTTTCTTTTCACAATACTGCAACCGTCCTTCCAAATCACCTTTATATTTTGTTTTTACTCGTATTATCTTTTTGCAATCATGTCACAAATTCTATGCCATTTTGCTTCACCACAAGTCACATATGATACACTCTTCTGTCGATATACGAGAAATGCAATGTTTAGTTACTTAGATATGATACGCAGAAAAAGTTCCCTACAACCGGCAAGCATCTTGTTTAGGTAGGGCACGAAAGTCAGGAAATAATATGGACAGTAAAAAAAAAAAAAATCTACAATACGGGAATGAGTACTTAAGAGTTGTTAATCCATTATAAAAATTGAATTCGATACAACGTTAATACAAATTAATTTTATTTCCTAGAAAACAAAATACAGTAATAAATAAATAAGTACGTGAATAAATAGACAAATACATAAATAAATAAAAATAAATATTAATAAATATACTTTATATAGTATTATATATATATTACCTTAAACTCTCCAGCAATATCCTTAATATTTGAACCGTTTTCAAGGCGTTGAATAATATTCACTTTGTCAGAAATACTCAGACGTGAACGTGTTTGTAATATGATGGCTTATCGGTATGCGGATTCTCTTCACAACAACAGACCGCATTGTACTCTTTTTGCTGCTTTCTTTAGACTCAAACGCATTCTACTAAATCGTCGGAGCAGTGTAAACAAATGATCATGTTATCACAATTTTACATCATTTTATCATAGCATTTATGCACTAACATTTTTCATCTAATGAGCACATGACTAAATGACTTGGTTGTCGTTCTTATTAGTCACTTCCTTTTGAATTCTTGCAAATATCTTTCCTGAGTTAACGCCTATTAAACTGGAAGTTGTGCGTTTATAAAGATTGTAAGTGAATAGCAATAAGCCGTTTGAGAAGCAGATCAAGAGCGGAGCTTCTGTCGTTCCCTTTCACGATATCACTAATTAGAACGGTTAGGTACTTTGTATAATTAGTAGGAATCGCAATAAAAAGTAAATTTATAGGTCACGTTTTTATGAATTACTGTCAGGTAGCTGTAATTATTAGTCGCTTCCCGTTGTCTGAAGGTTTTCTCTCACTATTCATAGTGACAGTGTGCTATTGAGTTCTCTCCACGGCCTGGTCGTTATCTCTTGAACTGGAAGTCATTCATTACGCGATACGAATTTTCTCAATTTGGATCAGATGTATAAAATAAAATTCAGCCTTTCCCCGCTAATGACTGCCAGATTTGTTCTGCAGATGAGCTTCTTCCGCTTCTGTAGGTTCACATTACATGCTCGATTTATTTATATTTTATAGAATCTCCAATTGAATGTCATGCCATGACATTTTGTCCTGGTGAGCGGTGGATGTCAATACATCAAAAGGATTAAAGATTGGGATTCTGGAAATTCTTATTGACGTAGAATGAATCCCGTACATTTTTCAGAATCCATTTTTCCAAATGGTCATTTTCCCGAAAAGCCGTAATCCTAATTTCGCGTTTCTGAAAACCAAATTCCGAAAGTCATTCTTCGGAAACACGTTAATTTCAAATAGCGGAACTATTAGTATTAATTGAAAACCTCTCCGGAATAAGAATGTAATCAACAAAACTATTATTTATGCTTCAGGAGAAAAGAAAATAATTTAAGGGGCATATTTCATTAGGCCTATATTTATTAACAGAACATTTTGATTAATTAAGGATACAAGTTTTTTCTGATCTTGAATGTAATAATTTATTGTTATAAATGAATGTTTCAAAATTACTTTTTCCACCTAAGTTACCGGTACAAATCTCAATAATTTGATGTTGCATTCTTTTTCGGGTGAGGTCTTCAATTGGACGGAGTTTCGCAATAATAGACCAAGCGACAATCTGAAAAAAAAAGATATATTTGCACAAATATGTTGATGACAGGCTAATTTAACTCGGAAAAAATCAAGAATGCGATATCTGAATTCTGCTGCTATTTATAAGCAAAAATTCGTTTATTGCATAAAATACATTTATTCATTCTGCTTTGAAATATTAATTAAACTGCTGGTCTCTTATTAAAAATGGTTAGCCTTTTTTTTGGTATTTTTGGTATTTTTTGTAATAATATGAATATTATAATACATCTGGAATAAAATGTTTTATTAAAAAAGCAGATTTTTTTCAATGGTCAATATCTCGAAATAATTTGTTGTTATAAATGGATGTTCCAAAATTACTTTTCCCACCTAAGTTAACGGTACAACTTTCAATAATTTGAAATTGCATCCTTTTTCCGGTGAGGTGTTCAATTGGACGGAGTTTCGTAATAATAGACCAAACGACAATTTGAAAAAAATGAGATATTTGCACAAATCTGTTGATGGCAGGCTAATTTAACTCGGAAAAAATCAATAATGTGATATCTGAATTTTCTGCTATTCATAAGCAAAAATTCGTTTATTGCATAAAATTCATTTATTTATTTTGGTTTGAAATATTCATTCAACTGCTGGTCTCTTATTAAAATCGGTTAGCCTTTTTTTTGGTATTATTTGTGCTATTTTTTTTAATAGTATGTTTTATAAAAAAAAAACATTTATTTCAATGGCCAATATCTCGAAACAGGTTTTTGGCGCTTGGTCTATTATTGCGTAACTCCGTCCAATTAAAAGGCATACATTAGGCTACATTATAGACATGTTTATCAAACGGAACATTGAGCACTCTAAGTAGGGGAAACTCGTATAATTCCGCAGTAGTGCATATATGATTTTACTGCGGCTTTACAATAGCGTGAACGTAAGTTTTGAGAGGCTGTCAACAGGAGGCATGTCCTCTGCAGTGCTATAGAGAAAAATCAAGGTTATTGGTCAACATTTCTGTCGGCAATACAGTGAAACATCGAAAGTTGGCTGTTTTTCGTGTTTTGCTACACAGCTTTGAAGAAAGTGAACATTGTTACATATAAATTGTTCCTTTTATGTTACTTTCATACTGTATTTCATAATTATTTACTACTGCGGAATTAGCCAAGTAGTATTGAGGATCTATCCGGACTGTTGCGGAATTACCCGAGTTCTTTTTCAACTGTAATGTATGTATAACTAAATATATTTGCATTTTAATAGGTCTCTTTATCTCATTTGGTAATGAAAGGTTTCGTCCATGTCTACATACCTTAATAATATTTTTCAATAATAATTTTGATAGAAATGTGATAGATTTACTTCTTAATATTGCGGAATTAGCCGCGTCTCCCCTACATGTAGCCTACATTATAGACATGTTTATCAAACGGTACATTGAGCACTCTAAGTATTTCAGCCAAAGTACGCTTTTTGTGCACCCCCATGGAATAAGTAGGTAGTATGGTGGATGTTTAAGCAGGTTTAGTCCCATTCCATCAGTAATTGAGGGGTTTGCCGGGAAAAGGGCGTATACGTCAATATGGCGAATTGAGATACATGCAATCTAAGATTTTAAAACGCACCTGAATAAAATGTTATACACGAACGCAGCCCTGTCCTGCAGATATGTACAGCTGTAAAAAAAAAAAAAAAAAAAAAGTGGCCGCACTCGTGAACAGCGAATATTTTCAAAGTCCATTTCGGGTCGCGGTGATGTTACACGATGCATATGCTTGTAGAAGCAGTTCCGTAACTATGAAAGTGTTCCATATCTGCGCCTCGTAAATCAGCGGTAGAGTGCTTGTTTAATGATTCAAAGGTTGTGTGTTCGGACCTTCTTCAAGTTTTCATTTTATTTTTTAATCGTTCCTTAGCGATGTAAATGCTATTAAAATTATCATTTATATTCAGTTATCGTTCTTTATGGATATCACGTTATTTATATTTTGTTATCGTTCTTTAGAGATATGAATAAAATTCAAGTCATCATTTGTATTCTATTATCGTTTTATAACGATATGAATAATAATAATAATAATAATAATAATATTGTTATTATTATTATTGTATCTCCAATGGGGGTTAGCCCTACTGTATTTTACATATGTATGTTAGGACTATAGTTTTATACACAAAAAAGATAAGCATAAAGAGAAATGGAAAAGAAAATTAAATTAGCTACGCGATGTAAACAAAACATAAACAATCCGTAAATTAGGCATTGCGATTGCAAAAAAATATCAGGTATCAATTTGAAACATACAAAAACAATAATAACACACATACGTAACACTTCTATAACACACATATGCAGCTTTCCGTACCATAAATCATAAATTAATACACAATAGTCACACAAACACAATCAAACTATAATTACGACATTGCGACGACATCAAGCATCCCATAACTGATTCACATACATAACAAATCAAGCATCCGTTACAACACATACACTTCAACATAGTAACCACACTTTTAAAAGTTACAAATTTGGCTCCAAGAAGAATAAATAGGACACTGTTACTAATTACTAATCTTCTACAATTTCTTAAATACATCTGTAATAAATCTGTGAAATTCCGATATGAATAATATTCACGTTTTTTATATTCTGTTATCTAGCGATATAAATAATATTCAAGTTATCATTTATATTCCGTTTTCCTCCATTATCATTATAAAATAATATTCAAGTTATTTATATTGTTATTTTTCTTTCGCAATATAAATAATCTGTATGTTATGTAGGTAATTATTATAACACAAATAAACATTTTTCTTTGTAAAATAGGTTATTTTATTTAGATAATTAAATACGTATTATATAATATCTTATATTAATTAAACAAAACGGTATTTATCATTTATATTCTGTTATCGTTCTTTAGTGATACTGTATAAATAATATTCAAGTTATTTATATTGTAATCGTTCTTTAGCGATATAAATAACATATATTTTATATTAGGTTTGGAAAAATCCAGTTGCATAATACTGGTATTAGTTTTTCTTTTTGTATTATTACATTATACTATCTTGAACCACAATAAAATGAAAAGGAGTAACGAGGAATTGAACCTGAGACGTTGACATCTAAATTTCGACGTTCGTCCGCTGAGCTACGAGGGCAAAAGTGTGGAAACATTTTCGGAAAAATTGGCCCAATCACACTCTAAGATTTTCTGATGATTCGTAGAAGCTAGTCCAGGATGCGGGGGGCAAAGACTAATTGAGATTTCCCGGTCTCTGATCGGGTCAAACATCCTGATAGAATTAATATTTAACCCTTGCCGTGACTTTAGGTGAAGTCCGGAGAGCCCAATTAGTCAAATCCACTCTCCTCATCTCCACGCTTGGACCCCCTGGAATTTAATAAGATGCGAAAGAGATAGTGGTGTGCGGAAAGCAACGGGATGTTACCGCATTTAGGCCTATCCTTCCCAAGAAAAACTGCAAACATGAACAAAGGAAGCTTTTAATAGAGGAAAAAGGATATTCTGCGGACCTCTGGAAAAAGAATTAAGGAAGAGACTAGTGAAGTGCTTTGTGTGGAGTGTGGCATTGTATGGGGAAGGAACATGGACATTACGACGAAATGAAGATAAACGAATTGAAGCATTTGAAATGTGGATGTGATGAAGAACGGTGCGTGTGAAGTGGACATACAGAATAAGAAATAGAATTGTGTTTGAAAAAGTGAGTGAAGAAAGAATGACGGTGAAACTGATTAGAAAGAGAAAAAGGAATTGGCTGGGTCTCTGGTTGAAAAGAATAATAGACGACATTAGGATATATGGATCATATGCGGAGACTAAGAGGAAGGCAGAAAATAGGAAAGATTGGAGATTGCTGGGTTTTGCAATGAAAGACCTGCCCATGGACAGAACACTTATGTATGTGGGTATGATCAGAATGCCTGGAATATCGTGTCTAAGAACAGTCGCTATTTGCAAAGACTAGTCGATTCCATGCCCACTCGACTGCAAGATGATCGAGATAAGAGGAAGATAGACTAAATATTGAATTGTGGCTTTTTGTTTTGTTTTTTGAACGCTTAATTGTTTGAATGTTTGAAGGCCGACGCCAGTAAATTTGTTTTGTTTATGCCACGAAAGATATTTTTTATTGAGAATAAAATCTTTTTTCTTTCCATTTGCAGCCACAATATCATAATGATAAAATCATGGCATAATATATTATTGAACCTGATGTTAATTACTAAAATAATCGTAAAAGAGAAAGGAGCCATTATATGTAGTTTGTCTCTCTCAAAAACAGAACAAAAAAGAACATAAAAAGCACAAGGTTGTAGTCGAACGCAGGATCTCTCGAATAAGAGGCCTGAACGCTACCATTACGCTATCGAATAACACACAAAATACTTCAATTATAACTGTAGATATCAGGCAACGTGGTCCAACAACATGCAACATCGCCTGTCTCCGAATTATAGCGAAGATACCCGAAGGGAACTTTGTTTCAGGAGAGCGGCCACTTTTTCTTTTGACAACTGTACAGTACAATCAAAACAAAATTTCACTACTATAATTATTCACTACATTTTAAACAGTTTTCCCGAAGAAGGGCGTATAGGTCTATCCGCCTTTCTTCCTGCAAAGCCCTCAATTATATTATAATGCACGCTTTGTCTCGGGCTGGTAATGTTGCACCCAAGACTCATCCGTGCTAGTATATCGTCCTCTTCATCGTGTCTGGTCGGATCAAGTCTTCCACCCGTTGGATATTTGCCTCCGGTACAATCTCCACTGGCGATCGACTCGGTGTTCTATACTTGTTCATGCTGCAGAGAACTTAAGCACCCAATTATTATAGACAGCTTTACGTGACAGGCAATGCTCACCACACACGGGCAGGATTTATTTATGAATATCCTTTGCTGCGGACATTTACTCAGGAAAACCACATAACAGTGAGCTGCTCGACAAATGTATTACGTGTCATCATTAGCGACAAGCGGCGAACTTTGAGTTTAGCTTAAAGAAGACTGACAGGTCTTTATGTTCTCCCGCGCCAATCACATTGTTTTCCAACGATCAAAGTTTAATTACTGTATGTTTTCGGAAATTTCTTTTCATGTCAACTGTCGCTTATGATACCGGTTCAATAATATACTCATGTAAAAGTTCTGCGATATTGTAACTGCTGCTTCTTTGTTTCACTTGCATCACTTGTGCGCACATCGATCAGCTCGATATCTGGATAATACTGATATCTAGAGATATAGCTTCAGGCGCCTCATTCAAAAAATGTAGATCTCTACTTCAATTTACAACTTACTGATTTGAAACTTATTTTTGTAGCATTTACAGCTTATCCATAATAGATTACAGCTTAATGTATAACATCACTAAAAAGATTGATCAACTGTTATTTCCGTTTACCTTTTTTTCTCTCTAACGTAAAGGATAGTCACTATAATAGCGTGCATCTTTTCCAATATTACTAAAAATCAATAGTTAGAACATAATTTACTCACCCGGATTTAAAAAAAATGAATTCTGAAATTGTCTGCTTTTTTTTTTACAAACATTTCTCGCAACTGTTTAAGAAGTGACGCATCACTCTCTACAGGAATTGATGAGTTTCGCTTTCCGTTTTTCAGGTCTTCCAGGGCATGTTTTCCTATTGGAGGAAGGCGTACTCTAGCAGTTTTTCGGCACGTATAGCCAGCTCACTATTTTATATACGAAAGTCATACAGTATTCGGCGTTAGAGTTACCAGTAGAATTGCGTGACCCCCTCGATCCCCTGACTTTACTCGTAGTGACTTTTGACGTGAAAAATTTATGCCCGAGTATTAAATCGTTATGCTACTAAAGTTTTAACATCTAAACGTCAGTTGCTTAGCAACATCAATGAGTTACGTTAAAATTCTGACGTTTGTTACTTAGCACCAGAATATTCAGTTAAAACACAGTAATTCCATATAAAATATTAATACTGATATTATGGCATTTATTCAAATAAGAAATGGAGATAAAATAACACAGGCTTGGAATAAATAAACTTTTTTTTTACATTTTAGCTATTTCTTAAGTATTATTGTATTTTTAAATAGAAAATTACACTAAAGATGTCAATTCACATACAGTTTTTTTTTTTTCACAAAATTGAAATTAATATTTGTATGATATTTATAATTGTCCAATATGGGATATTCACAGTTTACAGCATTCATACAACAGTGCTCTTAGTGGAAAATGTAGCTTGTTTGTGATAATTGCTAACAAAGTCTAGAAGGCTGTGTCATGCTGTAACCTCGAATCTCTAACTTCATATTGCAGTAGTTTGTAAGAAAAGGCTAGCTGTGATTGTTTGAACTCCCGATAAATGTTATATTTGTGTTGAGCTTATGATTACGAAACATTATAGAAACATTAAATTCAATAACGCTACATTCGCTGAGCTAAAACTTCCAACCAAAAATTTCGAAAAATGATACGTGATAGTGGTCTGTTTTGGATTGAGCACCCCAAAAATATTGAAGTTAGCATATTTTAATTTTTTTTAAACTTAATATCATAGGCTTCCGTAATTATTTATAATGACATAAATTATCTTTGTTTTACTCTAGATCATATTCACAATCGTTATAAATAACGAGTTTATTAAAAATTTAAATATCGCAATAATACCCAGCCGATAGTACAAATGTTTCACCCAATAAATAACAAGGACCCTATGATTCCCCTATCAGCTTATTATCTGCAGGACCCTAAAAGGCAAACTGTAAAATATAATCCAGATAGACTTACAATGAAAGAACTGAAAAATAGCATTCCAGAAAATCTATGTATCTGAAATGAAACTACACACCTTAAGCAGTTTTCATAAATATTTGAAACAAAAGGGCAGATACACAAATATGGCTTTTCAAGTTTAGCTTCGTGTAAAGTTGACTTGAATAATTTTAACGGAAAAATTGTTCCGGAACCGGGTATCGAACCCGGGACCTTTGGCTGAGTGCGCCAGCGCTCTACTGACTGAGCTGCTCAGGAACTCTATTCAATTATTCACTTTTTAGTACATACCTCAAGTAGGTTGACAAGACTTCACAGACCCGATATTGAGTGCACACTTTTTATGTGATTTACTGTAAATTTGTGATTTTTTGTTAACGAACAGAAATGTGTATTATACATTTAATGTAAAGCTGACTTGAATAATTTTAAGGGAAAAATTGTTCCGCGGCCGGGCATTGAACTTTGACAGAGCGCTCCAACAAGGAGCTATACCTGAAAATCCAGATTTATATAATATACGTTAGTGTTCGTTAACAGAAAATCACAAGTTTAAGTCTTAACAGCAAGTATCCAGTGTACTTGTTGTTGGTTTTCTGGCTTCTTGTCAACCCACTTGAGGTATGTGGATGAAAGGGGAATAGTTAAGTCGGAGTCTGGTAGTTTCTAGATATCTCACTCTGTAGAGCGTTGGAGCGCTCATCCAAAAGTCCCGGGTGGGATGCCCGGCTTCGGAGCAATTTTTTCCTTGAAATTATTTAAAAACTCGGATAGTTTCAGCAGTCTTCTTTTTCAATTTGTTTAAGTAAATGTTTTAACTGCTTATAGTCGGTATTATTTTCACACTAACAATTTGTGCTGTCGAATCTATTCAACCAGTAAATGTCTGTATATCTTTGTACGTGTGTATGAGTGTGCATGTGCCTACTACTATTACGCTTTAAGATGTGGGGAAGGTAATATTCATTGTATAAATTATTGAAAGCGTTACATTGTGTTGAAGGGGGAACATGTCAGCTAACTAAACGCTGTGACGATAAGAGAGGCTGTTCTACATCGTTTAAACTTTTATAGAGTAATCTTCGCGCTTACATGGCCTTCGAGTTACAAAGCGCTTATATCATCAATATTTGATCACTTAATATCCGAGGTTGTAAACAGCATAAACGAGAGTAAAGATTTGGATATAAATATTTCTAAGTCGTTTGGCGAGTTTCGCAGTGGATTAATCCAGTATTGATTTCGACCTGCAAATATTCTTGTTCGATTCCGCATAACCGTAGATGTTATATGCATTAATGTTCGTGGAAACTGCAACACCAAGAAGGATACATGTAACTGAAATTGATAGCACAGATTAAGTACATGACAATACACAAATGATTGGAATTACAGAACGGTGCACTGCAATCAGAGCCTCTTCATTCAATATTTCTCGTCATTGAAACTCCCTTCATGATAGGTAAGTAAGGAATTTCAATATTATTAAGCGCAATGGCCAGAATTTGACTATCGTTCTTTTGACTCCGATGATTATGATAACGGATAGATAGGCCAGAGAAAAATTCTCTCCAGCACCGGACTCGAACCAGGGTTTTCAGCTCTACGTGCTGACGCTTTATCCACTAAGTCACATCGGATTCCAGTTTCGATGTCGAATCTCCTCCGATGATTATGGCCTGGGTCTCAGCTGCATTAAGTCTTAGTCCGAGTCTGCTGGCCCATGTAGAGACCGAAATGAGTCGCTGTTTAATTTGTGGATAGAATCATTTAATGTATCAGGTCTGAAATGTACATAGAGTTGGAGATCATCAGCATATAGATGGTAGCGACAATGCACAATGTTCGTTGAGACGTCATTGACATAAATTGAAAAGAGTGGCGAACTGAGCCTTGTTGAATTCCCCCTTTTGTGGATTGCCAAAAGGAACACAAATATTGCCGTCAGAGAAGATTTGTCGGAGGCCACGCAGGTATGATTCAATCCAGCTCATAGTATTGTCGCAAATATGTAGGGTCTTTAATTTGGCTAAGAGCAATATTCCACAGAATTACTCAGATCGAGGAGGCATAGAGCCATACCACAGTCTAGTATATACAGTCGCGAAGCTTGAGTTGTGAGGGTGCTAGGAACAATAGACTGTGCCGGTACTATTTCGCATTGTTTATAATGAGGCGATATTAGCGATCCTAGTGGTTAGCAACTATCTATGGATGCATATTTACTACGTATTGAGCTTCGTGACTGTATATACTAGACTGTGGCCGTACCCTCTCCTTTGTCCATAGCTATAAGCAGGGCCCGAAGCTTAATTTTCCTTATGAGGCCTTTTCATATATGATAACTAGGCCTATCTTATTTTATTTAAATTCTGCCACCTATCTCCTTTTACCATGTATTTATTTCACTTAAGTTTTTATTAATTCTCTATTTTGAGAAGAAGGATTAAAAATGGAGTGGTCCTATAAGGCATCAGTGATTATGTGTGGCCACAAGACAAGTCAGAGCTGATTGCATTGGCTGTAACACCAGTACTATCCTTTGTTTTCTCTAGTGCAGTAATTCAGGAGTTTGAAAAGAATCTTCATTTTTCCCAAATTCTGGCTTAGGCTTATACAAAAAAAAAAAAAAAAAAAATACCTTGGCTCTCCACAATTTAGTACCTGTGGTGGATTGTTGTTTCTGTATGCCAAAATCTTCATTAGTCTGCGTTAAAACATTCTTATCTTTTTGAAACTGGAGGTGCCTGTGGGTAAAAGAGTTACTGCTAGTAACATATGGACGAACATACTTGCTCAATGATCAGCGCTGGTTTTCCTGTTTTGAATTTCAATAGTTTTCCGTTTTCTTTTATTGGCTCCTAACTCAAATTGGCTTGGGAATTTCATTTTTAATTATGGGCATTCTTTTTATAGGAATGCTACCACTACACACTGATAATGGTCCTATACCCACAAAAATGCATGGAGTATTTACTCTTGTCTCTGTATGCCAAAATCTTCATTAGTCTGTGATAAAACATTCTTATCTCTTTTTTTGTGGGTAAAAGAGTTACTGCCAGTAACATATGAATGAACATACTTGCTCAATGGTCAGTGTTGTTGCATTTCAATAGTTTTTCTCTTTCTTTTATTGGCTCCTAACTCAAATTGGCTTGGGAATTCTATTTTTAATTATGGGCATTCCTATAAAAATACTTTAACACTACCACTACACACTGATAATGGTCCTATACCCACAAAAATGCATGGAGTAATTACTCTTGCTGTCTCTGTATCCCAAAATCTTCATTAGTCTGTGATAAAACATTCTTATCTTTTTGAAACTGGAGGTGAACGAACATACTGCTCAATGGTCAGTTTTGTTGAATTTTAATAGTTTTCCTTTTTCTTTTATTGGCTCCTAACTCAAATTCGCTTGAATTCTATTTTTAATTAGGGGCATTTATATAAAAACACTTTAACACTACCACTACACACTGATAATGGTCCTATACCAACAAAAATTAGATAACCTGCAAGGAACACCAGAACTGGGCACTTGGCTTAACGTTCAATACAGTGAAAACTAACAATGTTGTTGACTTTCACTGCTGAATTCATTATTAATTATTTAAATGGGCCTACTGTACAAGAAACTGTACATGGTAGCCAACTTTTATAAGTTGAACACATTGAATTCTGCAATCAACTTATGACTCTAAATTTAGAACAACAAAGTGAGTTTTAATGCGTTTTCTAAATCATAATTCATTAGATGATTACTTCTTTTCTCAATTCTGATTTTTTCACTTGGCACATTTGTTGTCTATTTCATTTGCATAATTTATTTAAAAAAAAGTGTGTTCCTGAATTTGAGGCCCCCAGAATCATGAGACCCTGAGCAGAGGCACCATAGGCTCCTGCCTAAATCAGGCTCAGGCTATAAGACTAGTGTAATAATATTCAAAGTATAATCAGTTCTACGAATGTGCATTTAATCTCAATTGCATCTCTAATTACGAGTTCTCAATAACCCGGACTCTCTAGTTAAAACGTTGTTCTGAACAATCAAACTCCGGTGGTCTGCCATAGAGGAACAAAGCATCAATCGAGATTTGTTTGATCAGACGAATGTTTGCTGTAGCTGGAAAGTCGGACTATTGAGAACGCGTAATTAGAGACGCCATTGAGATTAATGAATGTCCCAGAACAATTAACAAAGAGAGAGGGTACGTATAGTGCAAGATATAGAAACCGATTTTACATGAGATTAAAAAATGAAGGGGAATTTATAGTATTCCTGTAACTGTATTGAACGTTTATGCTTTAGGTTGGGAGTTACTGTGATTTTTAGGTTCTTAGGGATTTGGGTTTTCATGAGGATTGTGGGTATGATTGATGCAATTTATGCACGGGTTACATAAGCTTTTTGTCTATGCGGATGATGTGAATATGTTAGGAGAAAATTCGCAAACGATTAGGGAAAACACGGAAATTTTACTTGAAGCAAGTAAAGCGATAGGTTTGGAAGTAAATCCCGAAAAGGCAAAGTATATGAATATGTCTCGTGACGAGAATATTGTACGAAATGAAAACATAAACATTGGAGATTTATCCTTCGAAGAGGTTGAAAAATTTAAATATCTTGGAGCAACAGTAACAAATATAAATGACCTCGGGAGGAAATTAAACTTAGAATAAATATTGGGAATGCGTGTTATTATTCGGTTGAGAAGCTTTTATCATCTAGTCTGCTGTCAAAAAATCTGATAGAATTTATAAAACAGTTATATTACCGATTGTTCTGTATGGTTGTGAAACTCGGACTCTCACTTTGAGAGACGAACAGAGATTAAGGGTGTTTGAAAATAATAATAATAATAATAATAATAATAATAATAATGTTTTATTTTCGCTGGCAGAGTTAAGGCCATAAGGCCTTCTCTTCCACTCAACCAGCCTTAGGAAAATATTTGGGACTAAGAGGGATGAAGTTACAGGAGAATGGAGAACGTTACAGAATGCAGAACTGCACGTGTTGCTTTCTTCACCTGACATAATTAGGAATATAAAATCCAGACGTTTGAGATGGGCAGGGCATGTAGCACGTATGGGCGAATCCAGAAATTAATATAGAGTGTTAGTTGGAAGACCTTCGGGGAGACCGAGACGTATATGGGAGGATAATATTAAAATGGATTTGAGGGAAGTAGGATATGATGATAGAGGTTGGATTAATCTTGTACAGGATAGGGACCGATGGCGGGCTTACGTGAGGGCGGCAATGAACCTTCGCGTTCCTTAAAAGCCATTTGTAAGTAAGTATTATTAAATCATTGCAGGCTATAGTACAAAAGTAAATTTCTCACAGATGTAAATTGCAACAATTATTATGCACCTGGATTACACAACTTTTAACATATATCACTTCGATATATATACTGTATTTCTTTCACGTGTTAAAATTAGGTACTTTGTTGTTGACTATTTTCAACCTGTTGTAGGTTATCTTCAGAACTGGGTGTTCCTGGTTTTCGCGCCGTCTGATTGTGCTTCCTGTGGGGGTATGTTTGTATAGTGTAATGTGGAGTAAAAGTGTGTGTATTGTTCTAGTGTGTTTAGTTTCTGGTTTTTTGTTTGAATGTGTAGAATTCCCATGTCTGTATTGATGTTGCTGTAGGTGTGGTTGGCATTTGTGGTGTGTTCTGCGTATGTGTTCTGCCTGAACTATCAATAGTATTGGAAATTTGACTATGGATAGTTTCGAAAGTTGAAGCAATAACTATCGATAATATCATAGCCTACCGCTCGCCACTATCGGACAGATGAGTGTTTAGTAACAGCGTAGTGCAGATGTTTCTCGTTATTAGCAAATATCAGAAAAAAAGTTATGAAATCAAAATCCGGAATATGACTCAGGAATATGAATCTCTATAGCCAACAGACAGCGTATTCCAAATCTCACCGGACCGGTGGACAACAATAACGTCACGCTGCAGCGAAATAGGAACAAAACTGCTGGAAGGATCGATGGTTGTCATGGCGACTGTATAAGTTGTTGTCTGTGCTACGCTAGCAAAATTTTGCGAAATTTCCGTACTGCCATCTCGTTCAAAGAAAAGAGAGCGTGTCCACACCTGTGGAGTAACGGTCAGCGCGTCTGGCTGCGAAACCAGGTGGCCCGGATTCGAATCCCGGTCGGGACAAGTTATCTGGTTGAGGTTTTTTCCGGGGTTTTCCCTCAACCCAATACGAGCAAATGCTGGGTAACTTTCGGTGTTGGACCCCGGACTCATTTCACCGGCATTATCACCTTCATATCATTCAGACGCTAAATAACCTAGATGTTGATACAGCGTCGTAAAATAACCCAATAAAAGAGAGCATAAACAATTTATTTCTTGAACCGATAGTAAAAACTGGTCCGTTGGCATGTTCGCTCATAAGCCATTAACATATTGTTTTTACGTTGTGCTCATTACAAACAATACAGCAGAACTAAAGCAGAACACACCGCCATGACACAACAGTGCGCGATGTCATTCGTGTGCTAAGTCCCGCCCTATACAAGAACCAATCAGATTCACTGATGGCGGCTGATGGAGACTGCCACCACCTCTTCAAGCTGATGGCACCGGTGCGACATCGATGGAGCATCAGTGACTACATCGGTGAAATTCGGAACACCGTGATGCCATCAGATTGCTCAGCGCTGAGATTCGGAATACGCTCAGAACAGAATCATAAGAAATTTGCGTGTTTGTGCAACAGTTTTTCGTAGAAATACCCAATTCTATTGTCCTCATTGTTCAAGACGGCCGGGAAACAGCCACTCTCACAGAGCTTAGTTTCTCCCTCTACAGTTGCTGTTGTACGTAGATACTCATCCTGCCTGCTCTGTTTACATTACGACTTTCCACTGTTCAAGAGCCATTGTTGAAAGAAAATGCTGCTGTGAATAGGAGGAGGGTTTGTAAGAAACGCAAACGTATTAAAATGAATAATCGATTGATCATAAATTTTAAATAACATGTTCTTGTTTGAGTAAATATAATTTTAATTAATGAAGAATTTCTGTCCACACGAAATGAGTAGTCTTTCAGGCGAATGTTAACGGTAATGTCCGTGCAACAGAATTTTAGTAATTTAGAAATAAAATGGAATTTGTCGTTGTATAAATGTTAAACTTACCACCACACAATGATCGTAGTGTACATGTGATAAAAATCAGGCCAACCAGTGATATGAATGTCATGGTCCCTGTTATGTTATTAGGTGTCGAAATATTGACTTCCACATTGCAAGGGTGCGGAATTTCTTAGTACACTGAAGACCGTATATATACTACAGTATATACATATGAAAAATCCGTTACACTTTCTACACAAGCAATACAAGCTTAAATAAATTGTATACAGAAGCTTAAATTTTCAGGTTGTTTTGTCTAACTTTAAATTGCCACTTTGTTTTGTCTAACTTGACGTTACGACTTCGTTTAAGTTTCCAGGAATTAGAATCGTATTTTTGTTATTGTTTAGTAATTCTCAAACTCTTTGTTGAGACTTCGCCGTTTGAGAAGGAAGCATTCAGGCTGTTAAAACTAAAAACAAAACTTGTATGTTCTAACTTCATCTTCGTTTTCGCGCTCATTTCGCATTCTAATTTTCACGTACTTTACCTACTTATCTTGTCATTCAAATTCTTACCTTTCAATCTTTGATATCCTTATCTATAATACTGTAGATTTAAAAATATCTATGTATAGGCCTCGTGCGAATGAATTGTGCTGCGCCCTTGCGACAAACGTGTAATTCACTACTCGGGAGCTGAGTGCTTGCGTTCTGTTACGTCTTGCGTTACATCTCATATGATACAGCCTGTAAGGGAACATAATACCACCACATCTAAGAGCAATAATAATAATAATAATAATAATAATAATAATAATAACAATAAAAATAATAATAATCAGTTCCGAAGTTGGTTGTAATTTTACCTGTTCTGAAACCGACTTTTTTGTTTCCTAATATTAAGAAACACAAAATAAGAAGAAAGGCATGGATTTCGGCGTTGAAACAGGACACAATCGATGGAAAACCATAGTCCCAACAAATAATTCCGGATCTGTAGCAGGCATTTTGTGAATGGAGTTCCAACACGAGATCCTGACAACCCTAAACGATATTTCATACAAGTTGAGAGGATGCGAAGGCATTTCTTTCTCCTTCCACTTGCCCTGAGTCCGTCAGTATATAACAGACCGGTAGCTGTTACCTCTTATACCTGCACCTCCCAAGTTGTACACACAAGAAAATAAAATATTAAATAAAGTACATGAATGGATATAAAATACAGTGACACGGATGTTTGACAATTACATGTTTCGGTATATTTTAGTGTCGTTTTTACAAAATTTTCAACTAATAATTAATTAAATAAAGAGATGCTAGTTTGTATTATGAAGTCAGGGGGGAGTGACACAGTGCAGATTGTCCCGTTGTGTATGCTGTAGAGTAGCAACTAGCAGTGAAGAAAATATTTATCTTCTGCTGTCAGTAGCTTTTTAATGTGCCAGTTGATATAAACAACAATAAAATGAAATATAAACGCTTAGTATAGATTTTCGAAATATAGATTACCGGTAAACGTTTTCAATAATAACAATTTTCACTAATTTCAAAGTCAATTAGTCGAACGTTAGTAAGATAGACAGTAGCATCTTCCCCTTCACGGATGGTAAAGAGTGTGAGTAGAGGGGAAAGCCTATCAACCAAACTGAAATGGGAATTAGCCATACACAGAATGATTCACGAGGAGATACCGCTCCATAAGTAATTGGTTCATAAATGAATGGGGTTTTAATAAATAAGACAAAAGGCATAGTTCATTTAATTATGATTTTCCTTGAATACCGTTTATAATATGATAATATGTAAATTATAATTTTAGTATCGCTACTACCACCTCCACCACTACTACCACTGTATTTTTCTATTATGTATAATAAGTCTAATTCTGTACCTAATACTATTTCATTTTTGTATTTCTTTGTATTACTGGTATGTATAGCAGGCCTGGTTTCAACACGGCTGTCAGTGCTGCGTCTTAGCTTCATAATCTACTTTCCTTTCTGTGTATTACTTATTTTCTACAGTGCACACACTATTAGGCCTATACATTCAGCCAGAACTAGTAGCTCTGACAATGCACGATCCGCCACAGTTCTGAGCTCGGCTCTGACTGTTTCTCTAGGCCTTTCTCCGAGAGGAAAGACGTGCTCCGACGTCACAACTCGGCCAGTTGGAAATGACTGATCTAGTGTATTGTTTTTTTTTTGTCTGAAAATAAGAAGGATATTAAAAATATTGTAGGCACTGCACTGGGCAGCAGGCGTCTTCTACCGCAGATGTTCACTATATATTTATCTTGGACGTGTCGTGAACACAAAAAAGCTATGCTCAGTAGGAAAGCATGCGTCTCTTTTCATATTATTACCTACTGTTTCATCAGTTTCTTATTTTTCAGAGGGGATCTACAAGAAAAGTAAAGTACTGTAGATACTGCAGGATATGCTGGGCTTTGTTAACAAATTTACGAATTTGGCAACAAAATGCTATTAATTAATAAAACTATGCACTTAACTTCATAACATTTACCTGAAATATGATAAATCCTTTGTAATTTTTCTTCTTCTATTGCAGTTATATGCTGCACAAATTGGAAGCATTTATTTTGTTGTTTTTTTTCTACTATCGTCTCCGTGTGCAGCACGCGGAAAGCACACGAAATTATACAACGGAAGGCGCTTATTTAATGGTTGCCGTGCTTCGTCTTGGCACCATTCAGAGCGCTGTACAAGCCAAGCTAGCTCCTCTATATACTCTTTCTATGGTTCGTCCAAGGATTCTGTGGAGTAGAAAGACGGAACAAGACTTCTGCGCAAGTGATATGTGGGAGGGATAGTGCCAATGACTGCTCTGCGGAGACATTGCTTGAACGAAGAGCGTATTCCGAATCTCACCGGTGAGCAATTCGATGGCATCACGGTGTTCCGAATTCCACCGATGACGTCATTGATGCTCCACCGGAATCGCACCGGTGCCATCAACTTGCAGAGGTGGTGGCAGTCTCCATCAGCCGCCATCAGTGAATCTGATTGGTTCTTGTATAGGGCGGGAATTAGCAGACGAATAACATCATGCACTGTTGTGTCATGGCAGTGTGTTCTGCTTTAGTTCTGCTGTGTCGTTTGTAATGAGCACAACGTTAAAAACAATATGTTAATGGCTTATGAACGAACATGTCAATGGACCCGTTATTACTACCAGTTCAAGAAATAAATTGTTTATGCTATCTTTTCTTTGAACGAGATGGCAATAGGAAAATTTCGCAAAATTTTGCTAACGTAGCACAGACAACAACTTATACAGTCGCTATGACAGCCATCGATCCTTCCAGCAGTTTTGTTCCTTATTTCGCTACAACGTGACGTCATTGATGCCACCGGACCGGTGAGATTCGGAATACGCTGGAAGCGAGCAATCGCTTGCAGGAGGAGATAATTTCTTTCTGAACTCTACTCTACTTTCTACCACGAGCGTCTTACCCCTTAGCGGACTCGAGGTGATGCTGTCCGCAATACACTCCGGGACAGATAGACTCCGCCCTCATGTGCGCGAAGTTACTTCACAGATTTCTGGGAGTGATCATAGCCCGGTTAATTACAGCAAAACATATTCCTTATATATATATATATATATATATATATATATATATATATATATATCACTTATGCATGATTTATTAGTAACGTTTTGTGTTCCAATTCTGCATAAGTCTCGTATAAAAATTATGCACGATTTATTAATAAGACCGTTATAGGAATAAAATAGTGCTTCAGTTTTTCATCATGATTACGTAGGATCTTCTATTCCAAAGTTATAAACGATGAAATTATCGAACATGTACAGAGTTTTAAATATTTAGGATGTCACATATCTTATAATTGGGAAAATGATATAAAAGAAAAAAAAATACAAATTTCAAAGCATGTGTGGGACGATTAAAAGAACATTACAAATAAAAACAACAAAAGAAACAAAACTAAAGTTTTATAAAGTAATGGCAGTTCCCATCGTGACATATGGATCAGAAAATTGGGCCCTGAATAGATCAGAGAGAAGATTATTAGAAACGTCGGAGATGAAGTTCCTCAGATATGACGTTGCAGGATGTACTCTAAAAGACCATATTCCTAGTGAAACAATAAGACAAGAACTCAAAGTTTTTAACTTAAAAGAAAAAAATACAAAGTTACAAACAAAAATGACATGAACATATTTTAAAAATGGATTCTTCTAACCTAACTAAACAAGCATTATTATACCAGCCACAAGATCACAGAGATGTGGGACGTCCTAGAAGACGAATTCTGAGAGCGGAACGGGCCGATGGCCTACCATGAAGATGATGAAGAAGAAGAAGAAGACTTCTATTCAACTTTAGTGTATATAAATAGAGACATCTAGGGGAAATACACTGTTGTTCAAGGCAGTTTCTGAAGAGAAGATTGCTATAGGTATGATTTTTAAGAACACATTTTTAATTTGTAGAACTTATTTCACAGTTATAACTAGCCTGTTTTACTCGTCTTAAATATGATTTTAAAGCCTAAAAATGACATGACAGTGTACTAGCGTGGATGAAAATGAGCCTTCATAGAAATTAGTAGAATGCACCGGTGAAATTGTTAAAGTGTTGAATCATAATGATTTTCTCCGATATAAATCAAATGAAATACAATGTAGAATAACGTAGGAATAGGCCTAATATTTAACTTTAAATTCAGTACTGTTATACATCTACTGTTGATATGTTTGATTTTGCAAGGCCATAAAGTTGTCTTCCGTTGATTAAATTTAACCTGTGTTTCTTGTTGGTGTATTCTGAAACTTTAATATTACAAAAGTTTACTGCATGGGAATATCTCTTTTGTTGGTTAGTGGATAATTTTGAACTCGCAACACCGTCCACTCTAGATTGTTCCGTTCAGGAATGTGGTATTAATCTCGGTTTGAAAGGCAACGGAAATTCCCGCTATCCATCATTGCATTCACCCGTGTAGAATGAGAACGTGCTGCAAGCTAGGGCGCCTCCGTAAATCAATTCCAGGTTTGAATATTTTATTTGTTGTTGGTTAATATCTAAGCGTGACCTGTATTTTATATAGCTGTTGGTTTGTTGTCTTAATACGCCCTCTGATCACGACTCTTATGTACACAATGTGTTCGGAAAATTCTATCTAGTAATTTAATCAATTTGTTATTGTCAAAGTATCAAAGATATAAGGACGTTGTCATTATAAATGCAGTAATATAAAATACGATAATGCAATATACAGAGTTCAAATACGTTATTTAAAGAATCATTGAAAATATTTTAATATTTTAAAACATTTTAGGTGGTTATTTAACGACGCTGTATCAACTATTAGGTAATTTAGCTCGATGGGATTGATGATAGCGAGATAGTATTTCGTGAGATGAGGCCGAGGATTCACAATAGGTTACCTGACATTCGCCTTACGGATGGAGAAAATCTTTGAAGCCTAACCACGTAATTAACTCAAGCGGGAATCACATCCGCGCCCGAGCACAACTCCGGCTCAGCAAGCAAGCACCTTAGCCGACTGAGCTACGCCGGTGCCTGAGGACTTTTAAGTCTTACTTACTTACAAATGGCTTTTAAGGAACCCGGAGGTTCATTGCCGCCCTCACATAAGCCTGCCATCAATCCCTGTCCTGAGCAAGATTAATATAGTCTCTGCTGTCATATCCCACCTCCTTCAAATCCATTTTAATATTATCTTCCCATCTACGTCTCGGCTTCCTCAAACATCTTTTTCCCTCCGATCTTCCAACTAACATTCTATATGCATTTCTGGTTTCACCCATACGTACTACATGCCCTACCCATCTCAAACGTCTGGATGTAATATCTGTAATTATGTCAGGTGAAGAATGCAATACTTGCAGTGACATTTTAAGTCTACTTAAACTAATAGGCCTATGTTGGGCAATAAGCATTTTATTAAACCTTATCATCATGAACTATTCGGTTTAGGTCTGTTCCGACTCCACATGTTTGAGGATTGGTCCTTCCAACGTTTCCTGGATATTCCAATTATTGTTTTTTCTATTGCTCTGTAGCTGTATAGTCGTCTAGGAGGTCTGTGTTCTTCCATACGCAGTAAATATTCTTGTCTTTTTCTGTAGTCCCTGAGTGTTTCAATTGTATTTTGGATATTAAGTTATTTTCTTATGTCTTCATTGCGTTTAAGATCTAGTAGGTTACGTCTCGCCAGAGGTTGTAATAATTTCATTTCGGAAGCGATTTGAGACTCCAGATTTCTGATATGTCAGTGGTCAGTGTGGGAACGGCCAGGTCTTGTAAAAGTCTATTGTTGTATATGGTCATTCTTAACGTTTTTCTTATTGTACTTACTGTTTGTTGGAATTTATGAAATTTATGTAATTTATTTTAAATGTCACTATAAGAGATAATAATAATAATAATAATAATAATAATAATGATAATAATAATAATAATAAGTTTATACATCTTGATTACACAACTTTTAACACTATATCACTTCGGAAAACGTATTGTATGTCTTTTCAATGGAACATTATGCCAATTATTACTGCATCTCCTTATTATATCGATTGTATTATTTTATTTCTATTTCTATTGTTGTAATTATATTCTGTATTCTGTATATTTAAATGTAAATAATAAATAATAATAATAATAATAATAAATAATGGTACACAGACTACTCAACATACCAATGAACCAACATGACTACAAAGAAGAGCTAAACACAGTCAAATACATAGCACAAGAAAACGGATACAACCCCAACATAATAGACAACATAATGAGAAAGACAAAAGATAATCACAAAAAGCAAAAGAATACAACACAAACACAAGAACACAAAAAATACACCACACTAACATACGAAAACAAAAACACACACAAGATTGCAACTTCATTCAAGAAATTAAATTACAACATCGCATACAGATCAAATAGTACTCTACAGAAGCATCTCAATACACAAACAACTATAACAATACAGGCGTATACAAACTCAAATGCAACACCTGCAACAACTTCTACATACGACAGACAGGCAGATCATTTCAAACAAGTTACAAAGAACACATCACAGCCATAACAAAACTACAAAATACTTCCACATATGCAGAACACATCACAAATGCTAACCATACCTACAGAGACATCAACACAGACATGGAAATTCTACACATTCAACCAAAATGCCAGAAACTAAACACATTAGAAAAATATGGAAATATATTGACGCACAAAAACACATCCAAATGAAATTCTCAACACACAACTCAATTTTAGAACACACTCTTTGACTTCACATTACACTACACAAACACACCCACAGGAAACACAAACAAAAGGTGCCAAGACCAGCAACAACCAGTTCTGGCCTATAACAGGCTGAAACATGTTAACGAGATAATGTAAAAAATTTAACACGAGAAAGACGCATAATACGTTTTCCTAAATAATGATTTGTTTTAGCTGGCAGAGTTGCCCCGGGAACTAAAACTCGGCCGATCGAGCTATTCTGGTGGCTTCAAGTAATCTTTATTACATATTTTTATAAATGTGCGTTTTTCTGGATTAAAAAAAAAATATAATTCACTGCTGAAAATATACTGTTCCTGTAAAATTTAGAATGTTATTATTGTCTCTATACATCAGTAAACGACGTGTTTTTGTAAAAATTAAGTTTAAAATTAAATTTTTATATTTTGTATAAAACGTGTTAGTTCCTGATTAAAGTGTCCTGTTACTATCGAGGCACTTTCTGATGAAATGTATGGAGAAATTCGGGTTTTACTTTTTTTATTTTTGATTTTATTTAATCTTTATTTTTTTATTTAGTTCCGATTTTTGTTTCAGTATTATATTTAATGGGGTTTTATTCTTGCTTATTTATTTGCTTTTAAATTATTTTATATGTAAGGTTTTGCTGATACATATTGCACTTGAATACTATAACCTTCCAACACTGTAGATTAAGAACAATTTCTAATAAAAACTTCTCTGCAACGGCCGTGTATTTCAATTCCCTCAGACACTTTATTTTGTTTTATATCTAAAGCAATATGACGGTTTTAATACATAAACCATTTCCTACATACAGGGCATATTTTATGTTTTACTTTATTTCTCTTTCACAAAAAAGCTGCATCATAAAAACGTACATTTAAGAACAGAAATATGAATATTTCCTTTACTTAGGGCCTACTTAACTGTAATAATCTTTGATAGAATAATTTGGCGTAAAATAAATCGTATTTTGAGATACCCAAGGCACTTTGTGCACAATGGCATAAAAATAAATTAGTTCACTTTCTTTTGATGAACACAGCCCTAACTCATGTTCATTGATTGGAACATTTTCTACTGATAATAAAATTCAGTAGACTTTCACATGGCCGAAATAAATGTACTTCTATTCTGAAATTAACGCATGATCGTTTAAGAAACATTACTAGTACTTTACCTTGCCACATGATTGGAGAATTACAATAAAACATTGTTACCTAGATACCTCGCATTATTCCAATGCGAATCACAGGAGCAGTAAATATATGTTTATGCTCGACCATGCCGAAATGTAGTAATTATACACCTGGCAGCAGACATTTAATGCATGTCATTAAAGTACACCTACTCATTAAAGGTCAGATCTTTCAGCCAATGACGACTCAGGTTACAACTGTTCAGCCAATGACACGTCAGCTTTCTACCGTTATAAAACCGCAAGTATCGATTATTCTCGGTTATGCAATCGGAAGATAATTAGCGAAAAGTCACGGAGGCTGGAAATCCAATACTGTCGCAGAAGGTTATGTTCTGTTACTATAATAATTAGCGTTAATTGTAAATAATATTCAAACAAATTCAATTTGTCATCTCGTTTTTCAATGTCTAATTTAATTTCAATGTTATCTCTGTAGGTTCTTATGGCCTAGCAAGGTCAATGTGCACAACTGTTCCTCGGAAAAAAACAATACTTTCGCGTCTGCGCACATCTCACAACATACGGGACATTGCTCCAGGTCAGATACAATAAAATTAATAATATCAAGTTATAAATATGGTCGAGCATAAAAAGTCGTATGAAACTCGCCTATAATGGTAATTAAGAAGCTCTTATGAAAATTATGAAACTCGCTTGCGCTCGTTTCATAAATATCCATACTCACTTCTTAATTACCTTCATTACAGGCTCGTTGCATAATGTACTATTAAACAATAGAAACAGATTTGAAGGCAATATTAGCAACATAGCAGACAGCGAGATGGGATTTCTGCTCCGCTGTTGTTTTGTAGGCTTCATTCAGCTGAAGTACGAGTTGCTTTTGTTTCACATTCGATTTGAGTCTTTTATTAAAGCTCTTGGAGACTTTTTAAGGTTTCCTGGAAATGGAAAGAGGAGGCTGTTTTATGATATATATTACATTGCGACTGTTGTCCACGTTCAATGTGGGGTGTAAATAAATGCTATGTTTTTAATTTAAGTCATTCCAAGCATTCGTTGATCAGAATAATGCATATTTTAATTGCACTTATTCCAGGAAACTCCCTTATCTTACAGGTGGAAGCAAGGAAAATTTATTTCCTAGACTTCCCTTTAGAGTTCTGCATATTTTTTTTTATGGATATGTGCATATATAGCCTACATGTTCTTCAATGCCCATATTTTTCTGACAAGTTGTAAGCTTTTATACACCAAAATATTTAACCGAAGTCTTATTTTTCATGTATATCACTCCCGGACAATTTAACTTGTACAGGATGCGTCAAAAACACCTGACGGTTTTTGCAGTGTAATACAAATCATACTCGCTGAATGTCACTGCTGTAGTGGGTAGAGCAGTCATGTCAATTGATGCCCATAGGAGCAAGTGCGCGCTTTAGAGCTCAGGAGAGCCTGAGCGTTTTACAGCGGAAAGGAAAGAGACAGACGAAAGCGGTAGTATATACCGCTTGGTCGAGCTATATTCAGGGATGGCCAGCGCTGATTCAATTAATAAAAGGAAGAGAACTTATTAAAACTGTATCCATGTTAATTTTTAGATTTGTCCGAGTATAAGTGCAATTTAAGAATGTAAGTTTTAATTTTAATGCTCATTTTCCACAAGTTTGATTTTTTTTATTCAAAAGAAATATTTTCTCAACTTTTTTTCTATAGAAAAGTGAAATTTTCAGATATAGACCTATTTATTTAGTAGCTTTACAGAATGTTTTCGTAAATCTAATATACCGTAAATATGTATCACTGAAGATATTATATTGAAATTTTTGAAAATATTCGCATGGAAATTGAGTGTAAGGAAATGAATTAACAAAGCAACTGGTGTTACATCATAAGCAAAAGATACGTGCCCATGCGTTGTAAAAATTTCAGCTCTATAGCTTCAGCATATTTCGAGAAAATTATTTAATATTCTGATGATAGGAAGTTGCTTACCAATATCACCTTAAAAGCATAATTCGATAAGAGTTTTGTTATGGAATATTAGTTACACTTAAAACATACACAGCACCTATGTAAGTTTGCTTTGTATTGTAATATTGTTTTGATTGGTTTATTGATTACTTTTGTAAGGCTAAAGGTACAATCAATATCAATTACAACTTAACTCTTTTATTATGTTATTAATATTTAAAACACAACTGTAATATTAAGAAATTGGTATTAGTACTTTTGTTTTACAGACAATATAGATAATGTCAAACAGAAAGAAGACATATAAGAATAACGACACAAAATTTCACGTTCCGTCTGAAGTTAGTGCACCACCCTTTTCTTAATCCAACAGGCTGCTTATTCATATAAACAACCCTTCCTCTTTCCATACTTAGCGCTTGATGCCCGCGCACGACATCAAGGTCAGAAAAATGCGCTTGCTTTGACATCACTGGGGTAGAGATATTTATCTAAACAGAGTCCGTTACTGCTATGCAGCGTGGGTTTCGACTGCAGTTTGATATATGTCATACACATAGTCGCAATACCTTGGTATTGTGGGTACGTTAATCATGTTTGATGAAGCACACTTCCACCTCTGTGGATATGTCAATAAGCAGAATTACCGATACTGATCTCCCAACAATCCTCAGGAACTGCATGAACTCCCACTGCACAGTGAAAAGGTGACAGTCTGATGCGGACTTTGTTCGGATGGCATCATTGGGCCTTATTTCCTCGAGGGTGAGAAGGAGCAACAGTTACTAAACTGCGAGCGTTACATGAACATGTTCAAACGCTTCTTCCGAATTTCTTCTGTGGTCACCGTGAGTGGTGGTTCCAGCAAGATGGAGCAAAAGCTCACACAGCAAAGGATTTCCACGGCTATTCTTAGATTGTCTTAGAGGAGTTGACCGCCTGGGACTACGACGCACTGCTTCCCGAACCCATTTAAATTTATGCACAAGTTAGTAGAAACTGGGCTGCCTCGAGGCAATGCGTATTCAGTGTAGTGTTGTGACGTTGTACAGTCCAAACCAGTGAGTGTTTCCACTTAATATGTTCGCGTTTTCCAGTGACGAAAGAGCTTTAAATATTGAATCATTCGTATGTGCATATGTCTTGATTTCAATACTTTATTATTAATATTATGATTATGATTATGTTTATTATTATTATTATTATTATTATTATTATTATTCCTGAATCTCCAAAGAAAGTAGCACTATTTTACAATTATGTGACTATAAATACATTCACTCTAGACTTCAGTATTTGTAACATGTACTGTATTTTCGTAATACGTTACATATTAACCATAGTGCAATGCGCCAGTCGAAAACTATTGTATTTTTACCGAATTCTGATCACGTGATAGGACGACTACATACGATAGCAGCATCAGGTCATAAAATAGCATAGTTTTACTGTATCTACTTTGTTATTTTCACTATTCACAAAAATTGTTCCTCTGATTCCACACATAGCCGTCCGAATTGAATAACAAGCAACTATGCGATGCGGGTTGTAAATTTACGTCAGAGGTGGGCAACTTTTCAACGTGCACAGATTACATGGAGCGAAGCTAGGAGGGATGAAACGTTTTTTATAGGCTGTATGACGAAATGGGAAGGAAGAGGACCGATTCGAAGCCATTCCAGTGGCGGATTGTTAAGAATATGTTGAAGGGTTATGTAATGTCAGTACCTCACTTCTTTTTCCATTAACGGAATAATCTGTAAAGTATTCAGCTTACGGTTGGAAATTTAAATAACTACGAAACATTTCTTTGCAATGTATTATTATTATTATTATTATTATTATTATTATTATTATTATTATTATTATTATTATTATTATTTAATATTAAAAGTGACATTTTGGCTTTGTACTATAGGTTACTTATTGTGTCATATATTTTATGTAGATACAAGATCATATGAACAACTGACAGCTTCCACGGCTA
Source organism: Periplaneta americana (assembly GCF_040183065.1). Lineage (NCBI taxonomy): Eukaryota > Metazoa > Arthropoda > Insecta > Blattodea > Blattidae > Periplaneta > Periplaneta americana. The sequence goes on from NC_091133.1 coordinate 96,437,908, forward strand.
TTCTTAGAAGATTGTCTTAGAGGAGTTGACCGCCTGGGACTACGACGCACTGCTTCCCGAACCCGTTCAAATATTTATGCACAAGTTAGTAGAAACTGGGCTGCCTCGAGGCAACGCGTGTTCAGTGTAGTGTTGTGACGTAAGTCCAAACCAGTGAGTGTTTCCATTTAGTATTTTATTTGTATAAATGTGACATGCGTAACTGATATCTCACACCAAGTTACACAGATTGTTGAGTCGATCCAATGAAGGAAATAAATTCATTTGATGCCAAAACATCATCTTGAAAGCTCCTTCACATATGCATTGTACAGGGACATCATTTAATTTTTACTTCAAGTTTTATTGTACCTGAGTTTTTTAATGTACTTCACTCCCACCCCTTCTACTAATGAAGTTCAACCGTCCCCCACACAGATCCAAGACTGCATATACAGTCATAGTAGCCTTACGGTCATAGTAAACAGTACATTCCAAAAATATGTTCGCGTTTTCCAGTGACGAAAGAGCTTTCAATATTGAATCATTTTCGCACAGGTACTGTCGTCCATTTGCCTACGTCGCATCCTGGTTCCCCCAACCTGCTTCTATTCGCCTCTCTGTAAAGGCTAGTGACTGGGCTGTCTTACCTCTTTTCTGAGAACATTAATTTCTGTTAGCCTATTAAAAGCCTATTATACTCATACAATTGTTTAAAATAACTTAACTAAAAGGATTTTACTAAAGGTGTTACTAAAGAATAGGGCCTCGTCAAGTAATTAACTGTCATGTGATTTCCTCCCTTTCTACGACCCTGCGACATAACCACTTGGATGGACAGTGGATAACATTTCTGAGTAATTTTATCTTTTCGGATCGGGCAGAAGTAAAGACTGAATTTACAGTACGTAAGGTACTTTTTTTTTTTTTTTTGGAGTAGGTACAGAATTATTTCAACATGAGTTACTGATACGAAGTACGAACCTGGTAATTGGAATTACGTACAATAGTCTATAGTGCGATAATATGCACATCGGAACTGAAGCCTGTATCTAAATTAACGGCCACCATTTTCAAAAATGTGTTTAAATATCCATATTATGATTATTTTTCAATTTAATTTCATTCTCTATAGTATGTATGTATGTATTTATTTACACTGCAAGTGGGCAAGCACCCGGTGGCAGTGGTATATACAATATTAACAATACACAATAAAATGATAAGCAATACACAATAAAATCTACAATACACAATACAATTTACAACACATATAAAATTTTATACACAATGCAATAAGAATACACAATACAATTTAACACAATAATAATAAAACATAAAATAAAATACCTATTTTTACAACACAACCTACATAATTATGTATAGGTTCTACATAAGTTTCAATAGTCTTTCACTTTACTCTCATCTCATTCCCTGTAGTGGCACTATGACGCATTTCACTGACACTCTGTAACACATTTCACTGACACTATAGAACACATTTCATTGACGCTATAAATTATCACTGATCGGAACTATTCACTGCACTGTAAAACCATAACTTCACTGACTCGCCTCGCTTCACTGATACAACAGTTCAAATAAGTCAAATAATTACATCCTTATGCATACTTATAAACAGAACTACATTTAAACTAAACATTTCTAGTCTAAGGCCCTCTTACACGCTATTTTTAAATAATTTACAATTCAAACCAAGGAAGTAAACTCGTCAGGCTAGATAAATACATGTCACCTTAAAAAATTAAATGTTGAATGTCACCTTAATTTTAATTTTCACTTTATACACAACTTTTTAAATTATTCTTGAATCTCCTTAAGGAAGGACAGCCCTCAAAGACCGCTGCAGGTAGGTCATTCCAATCATTTATAGTCTAAGCTAATGTGCTGTAGACAGTATAATATGCACTGCATAATGAATACGTCCGCATGGATAGCTCAGTTTGTGAGTAAAAACACTCATTGTTAATACTATACTGTATTTTGATTAAACAAAAATCTAATGAAAATTATCAAACTCAAAATCGCGATATTTCATAGTTTACGTAAATGGATGAACTACTTTTCTTCCCTCCTGTACCTAGTAAAGTGATTTGTTTGTATATTATGTCAGTACCATCGAACTCCGTGCAAACGGTGTTTCCGGTTCTCAGTCATAGATCCAAAGGTATAGCCAGGTTAGTATTAGAAATGTTAGTAATAATAAAATGATATCCCTATATAAGTTTATAACTCCAGTTTTCTCTGCAGCCTTCTCCCGCTTTGATAAGAATGAAGACTTGGATTGAGGCCTGAACTATTGAGAGATCTTCTAGGTTGTAGGAAACATTGATTAATGTGACAGCAATGAAGCCGCTTCAATTAGAGTAACGAAGGAACTCTTACCCTAAGATGAGATGTCAGGCAAACTTTCATACCTTGGATCAAATTTTGGATTCCTTCGTGGTGCTATAGTTGCTTTGGAATAGTCGGAAGTACAAACTAGAATAACTTTGATAGTGTTTCTGTATATGGGACAAGAAATGACAGAGGAAGTGAAGGAAGTTTTAGACAAAATCTAAGTTCATCATTATAAATTATGGTCGTTACAAAGTTTCTATTCGGAAAAAAAATATTCATCGAGGTAATATAGAATTAGTTGCAAAGCGAATGTAAGCCTACTTGAAAAACTTTCTTCTTGTGTCATTAGAAGTAAAAATAATTTCTAAGTACAAAGCTCTCTTGGCAGACAAAAAACTCTTGATTATAATTTTAAAGTTGACCTAAGAATTTCAATGTACAGGGTGATTCGTTTGGAAAATATGAAACAAAAATGCTGTAACATGAGAACTGTTAATGTGTATTTTTATGTAATCTGTAATACGTTATAGAACGATGTTAGTTTTTCCCTTATTAGATTTCAGTGTAAGCACCATTACGTGTGTAACACAGTTCATATCGTGAAGCTTATTTCTCCCATGTGTGATGTAACATGATCTGCGATTGCTTGGCCTCGTATTTCAAATTATCACGCTAACTGCATCGACGCTAAGTAACCTACTAGTTGATACAGCGTCGTTAAGTGGTTAGGTATAGCTTACAGCAGTAAAATTTTTGGAAAAGTAGTTCATCCATTTACGTAAACTAGGAAATATCGCGATTTTGAGTTTGATAATTTTCATTAGGTTTTTGTTTAATTAAAATACAGTACAGTATTAACAATAAGTGTTTTTACTCACGAACTGAGCTGTCCATGTGGATGTATTCATTATGCAGTGTATACGTTATCATACTGTCTACAGCACATTAGCGTATAGAGAATGAAGTTAAATTGAAAAATAATCATAATATGGATATTTAAACACATTTTTTTAAAATGGTGGCCGTTAATTTCGATACAGGCTTCAGTTCTTTTTTTGCATATTATCGCACTATAGACTATTGTACCTAATCCCAATTACCAGTTTCGTCCTTCGTACTAGTAACTCATGTTGAAATAATTCTGTACCTACTCTATAAAAGAGTACCTTACGTACTGTAAATTCAATCTTCACTTCCGCCCGATCCGAAAGGATAAAATTACTCAGACATATATCTACTGTCCGTCCAAGTGGTTATGTCGTAATTTCGTAGAAAGGGAGGAAATCACGTGACAGTTGATTACTTAACGAGGTCCTTTTATTTAAGTTATTTTAAACAGTTGTATAATATTACGTAGACGTCCAATTCCTAACAGAAATTAATGTTCTCAGAAAAGAGCTAAGACAGCCCAGCCGCTAGCTGGCGAATAAAATCTGGTGGGGGAAAACTGGATACTACGTAGGCAAATGGACGACAGTACCTGTGCGAAAATGATTCAATATTGAAAGCTCTTTCGTCACTGAAAAACGCGAATATATTTTTGGAACGTACTGTTTACTATGACCTTAAGGCTACTATGACTGTATATGCGGTCTTGGATCTGTGTGGAGGACGGTTGAGCTTCATTAGTAGAAGGGGTGGGAGTGAAGTACATTAAAAAACTCAGGTACAATAAAAATTGAAGTAAAAATAAAATGATGTCCCTGCATAACAGTGATACAACTCAATAGTGACATATTTGGTGACGTAGACTATGTTAACATAAGTAAAACTTCGGAAAGAATCTTAAGGGGTTAGGTACAGCTTACAGCAGTAAAATTTTTGGAAACATTCAACTTTTTTCCTCCATTACTGTGTCTTATACAGTAGTGGCAAAAAAACCGGACCGACCCTTGTAGCTGATTTCAAAGCCTTGTTCACTCCAGAGCACGATAGAATGGTAACTAAGACTTTCGTGGTTCGAATCCTGCCTGGGAAGGAAACTTTTTTTTGTTCCTTATTCAAATTTATTCCCAATACTTTTCGATGGCTACCACCATGGCAACGGCAGCCTCAGACTTAGGGAGTCAATTGAAATAACCTGAGGTGAATGACTGTGATTGGCTCTTTCATCAATGATGTCAACATAGCGTTAACTTTATAGAGCACCACTAGGGTGTGAAAACTCTCTGTTTTAGTTACAGAAGTTTTATATCACTGTTTTCCAAATGACAGGATTGAAATTATTACACAGCTACGACTGAATAAACAAAATTGCGTTTACTGCAAAGCAGCAGACGTAATATGTGTTGTGGTTTCCAAAACTTGACAGTGACATGAGTTCAACGTAGTTTGAAACTCCGCGACTGTGGTGTTCGGAGAGCTCCGAATTGCAACTCAATAATGTTATGGTATCGCTCGTTTGATGACAGAATTATATACTTATGGCCATGCCCGGACATAGAGATCCAGACCCCCTAGGCTGTTAAGAAAGGCGGTCATCCTTTTTTAATAATCTAGCAATAAACAAACTTTACTCTTATTTTATTTTTTTTATTTAACGTATTTTGACTTTAGAAAATAGACAAGTAGACTTAGAAATGAAATAGATAAGAATCAATTATTCTTTTTTATAAATTATAATTTTTACATTTATAATTCTGTAGTGCTCGGGAAATGTGACACAAGTCAGTTTCCACAAACCTTTTTTGATAATTTATTGACAACTTACGGAACATCTGTTCGCTTAGAAAAAAATACATAGGTATTCCTCCCATTACAATAATTCATGCAGAAAAAATCAAATCGACATAAACCAGTGTAAGTTGTCAATAAATTATCAAAAAAGGTTTGTGGAAACTGACTTATGTCACTTTTCCCAAGCACTGCAGAATTATTACAAGATCACATTACAACTCGACGAACTTTCTTTTCTGCAAAGGAACGGATGACCTCACTATACTATAGTCCGCAGACTGCATTACTTCTGAGTCTATGTACAGGAGTGGTAAAAAAAAAACATACCGACTCTTTTAGCTGATTTCAGAGTCACAGATTTAAATTTTACTAGTCACAAAACACATCCATCTTGTATAATTAATTGTAACAATGAAATTTATTGCATTTGTTCGATTCTTACCGACTTTTGTTCCCTTCAGTGCCTCAAACTTACAGACGAAAAAACTTTGAGAATTTTATTTTCATCTGGCATCAATATTACATTTCTACCTCTATTGGGCAAAGATAACTGCGTATTTTTACATTAAATAGCAGTATATATCTCTGGCTTCACTATCCATATTGAAATTACCACAGTTTGACACAATACACAGCACAGGATTCTTTTGTATCAGCTACAAGGGTCGGTCCGGTTTTTTTTTGCCACTACTGTACAGCATAGAGAGTGAATTAAGCCTGCTCTGTTCTGTGGTAGATCTTAAATAATTCTTTTCTCTCTTTATCACTGAAAACGACCGTTATGCCGAACAGTTTGACCTTGTGTAGACAACAGCATCCGGAATATTCTATTTTACGGGATTATTGTATGAAATCTAAAGACATTATACACTAGATAATGTCATAGAATGAAGTCAAATACGATGAGAAAGAAACGCAGAAAAATAAATTGTGAAAAAATAACCATGGTAAATTATTTTCTATTTCTTTCGGAAAAATTATATGTATATATATCGTCGGGTCCACACCTGTAGAGTTACGGTCAGCGCATCTGGCTGCGAAACCAGGTGGCCCGGGTTCGAATCCAGGTCGGGGCAAGTTACCTGGTTGAGGTTTTTTCCGGGGTTTTTCCTCAACCCAATACGAGCAAATGCTGGGTAACTTTCAGTGCTGGACCCCGGACTCATTTCACCGGCATTATCACCTTCATATCATTCAGACGCTAAATAACCTAGATGTTGATAAAGCGTCGTAAAATAACCCAATAAAAATATATATCGTCGGCTAAGAATGAAAACCTCGTACATCAATTTTGTTAAAAAATTGCTTTTTTTTTTTGGATTAATCGTAACTCCTCCTTAAAAATTGTAAAAACAACTGTTTCTGATTTAAAAGTTAAAGTTGGTCAATTATGTTTAAAAAAAATATGAAAATGAAGTCTACAGACAGTTTTTCTGTTCCTGCTGTAAAGTTTGGTCTTCGTTGAGATACGAGATTTTCAGTATCATAAATTGCAAAGATGTAGAATAAAAATTGATTAATTTTTTTAATGTTGTGGAGTTCTTTTGGAGTGACTTTTGTAGGGAATTGCAAGGTTCTTTGTTTGTGATCTTAGATAGTATACAAATTCGTATTAACCCTTCAGTACTAATAGTCAATTACATCCAAACACTTCAGACAATAGTGCTAAACTGTAACAGGAAGGTAATGAAAATTTCACGCTATCAGCATTGAAAGCGGAGATGTGATTACTTCATAACCAACAGTGGATTACAAATGTATGCCGCACGAGTACTGTATCTAGGTCGTCTATGGTTCATTATTTTCCTTTATGGATATTCCAACATTTTTGTTTTTCTTAATACGGATTGATGTATAATAATTAACTCTTCAGAATCACGTACAGTATTGTAATAATATAATCATTTCCGCTTTTTACTTTCTGTTTTGTAAAATGTCAACGTAAAGGCACGGAAAAACAAACAAATATAGCCTGTAAACATAACAGCACCCAAAAGCAAACAAATGTAACACGAAAATATAGGATCCGTTCGTTTCGAAGTAGAATAAAGTAAGCGCAGTCGTAGAAGTATGGATGTTTTTCTTTTGTCATTTTTAAAAACTGTGTACCGCCAAAGTCTTTAATAATAATAATAATAATAATAATAATAATAATAATAATAACAATTATGATAGTAAAGAGATAGGTTTGGAAGTAAATCCTGAAAAGACAAAGTATGTGATTACGTCACGTGACGAGAATATTGTATGAAATACAAATATAAAAATTGGAAATTTTTCTTTCGAAGAGGTGGAGAAGTTCAAATATCTTGGAGCAACAGTAACAAATATAAATAATACTCGGGAGGAAATTAAACACAGAAGAAATATGAGAAATGCCTGTTATTATTCGGTTGAGAAGCTTTTATCATCCAGTCTGCTGTCAAAAAATCTGAAAGTTACAATTTATAAAACGGTCATATTACCGGTTGTTCTTTATGGTTGTGAAACTTGGACTCTCACTTTGAGAGAGGAACATAGGTTAAGGGTGTTTGAGAATAAAGTTCTCAGGAAAATATTTGGGGCTAAGAGGGATGAAGTTACAGGAGAATGGAGAAAGTTACACAACACAGAACTGCACGCATTGTATTCTTCACCTGACATAATTAGGAACATAAAATCCAGACGTTTGAGATGGGTAGGCCATGTAGCACGTATGGGCGAATCCAGAAATGCATATAGAGTGTTAGTTGGGAGGCCGGAGGGAAAAAGACCTTTGGGGAGGCCGAGACGTAGATGGAAAGATAATATTAAAATGTATTTGAGGGAGGTGGGATATGATGATAGAGAATGGATTAATCTTGCTCAGGATAGGGACCGATGACGGGCTGATGTGAGGGCGGCAATGAACCTGCGGGTTCCTTAAAAGCCAGTAAGTAAGTAATAATAATAATAATAATAATAATAATAATAATAATAATAATAATAATAATGACTTTATTTAACCTGGCAGAGTTAAGGCCGTAGGCCCTTCTCTTACACTCAACCAGGATTAAAACTTGCTTACATAGTTGATCATACAACTGAATCGGATTTAAGTAATTGCATACAGATATGATTTACATAATGATATCAAAAGAGGCAGTTAAATAAAAATTCACCTAATAAAATAAATATAAACACAGTGCAAAACATTAATGTTGTTAGAATGAAATACATGAAGTCACAAGCCGATAATTCAATAAAATGTACATGATAAAAACAATGATAAACACATTGGCCTGCATATTGATATTAAGTGATAAATGAAAACGACTTACATAGCAAAGTCCTAAGCAGACATTTGAATAAAGAATACACAAAAATGAACCCTGCGGTAAACATATGGGCATTAAATTAGAAGAAAATACTGTTTACATAATAACATTAAAAAGACGATTGAATCAAGTGTACACAATAAAAGTTAGAAACAAAAAATGAAAATACACACAGTGGAATACATTGAATTAAATATTTGGAACGCATTAGGTCTGGCAATTCATTATAAGATATTCTTCTGATTTATATTTAAAAGAAATTAAAGTTCGGCAGCCCTTGACTTCAGGCGGCACAGAATCCCAGTGACGAGAAGTAGCAGCAATGAAGACGAGGTATATAGAGATGATGTGTGAAATGGAATTTACATAATCTGCTTGCTAGACCTATAGCGTGAAATTTTTCTGTAGTAATTTCACGAGTGGTCTGAGATCTGCCGATAAATCCACGAGCGAAGCGAGTGGATTTATCTGGGAAATCTCAGACCTCGAGTGACATTTATTAGGACTATTTCTTGAATAAAATAAAAATTTAAATAATATATCCCTAAAATTCGATCACAAAATGTTAATAATTGTATATTAACGAATACTTAACCTATTCAGACATTGTGAAGTTGAAATACTCGTAGATGAATATCGATTATTGCAATAAAGAAATTCGATGTTATTATTCAGTAATGCCAATTGCGAAAAGCGAAATACAGGTTTAACATTGTTAATTACATGTACTGCACTTTTCTCTTATTATTATAACATAAATACATTTTCATTATCTGCTGAAATCATAATTTAATTTAACAGTAACAGTGGGGACAGCTATATACCAATGCTTATGTATTCACAGTGAGACATGTTGCTACACAGTGAAGCCATCTCTGTATAGATAGGCCTAATTAAAACACGAATTTTATTACGCCATACGAAAGGCAGTTTGATCAAAGACATTATTACTATGCAAGGTCTTTGTGTTTGATATGCGATGATGTTACATAAATTTGAACGTCTATTAATTGTTTAATTTCAATACAAATGTTATAAGCAGGGAAAGGATTTATATGTAAATACATATTTACTTATAAAGCTAATATAATTTATATTTTGCATTATCTTTATGTTTCACAATGTGTAGGGTTGAAAAATCCTACTTTTATTTTCCATATTTTTCCATATTTTAGAGTTTAGTACATATTTTAGTTAATTTCCATATATTTTCCATATTTCATATAAAACAGTCCATATTATATTAGGTTTAACAATAAAACAAAACAAAATTCCATTAACTTTTAAAAATACATTTCAACAATAGAGATTTAAACACATGTTCAGTAATCCCTTTAACATCAGAGTTATTTGAAAATTAGCAGTCCTATCAACAATGGGAAAGTAAGTTACAAAACTGTATTAATTTAATTTAAAATTTTTAACAGACTTCAGTTGTGCAGCTCAACAGTTAAATGCCAGTCAGAGTACACATAGGTTCAGTTTTGTAAATCATACTATAAAGACGGTAAATATGCCAAAAGTACGTCATTCAGTCAATTTAAAATCAAAACTAACAAGTTACATTTCAGAATTTAAAGAAGATGGTTTATCAACTGACAATAAAATATTATTTTGTAATTTGTGTCAGTGTGCAGTATCATCTACACAAAAGTTCCTGGTGCAACAACACATTACAACTAGTAAACATCAGGCCAACAAACAACTAAATTCCAAGCAGAGACAATTGTTTTTAACACAACCAACAACATCGAATGTAAGATCTGAGTTTAACATCGACCTGTGCCGTTCTCTCATCTCTGCTGATATTCCTCTCTACAAACTAAAGAATAAGGTCTTCAGGGAATTCCTTGAAAAATATACTCAACATACAATCCCGGATGAGTCAACACTTAGGAAGACGTATGCTCCATCCATCTACGATGAGACAATACAGAAGATAAGAGATGAAATTAAAGATAGTTCAATTTGGGTTTCCATTGATGAGACTCCCGACAAAGAAGGTAGACTTGTTGGTAATGTAGTTATCGGTTTGTTAAGTGAACAATATTCTGAACGAATTCTTTTACATTGTGATGTTCTAGAAAAGTGCAATAACAAAACTATAGTTAAACTGTTCAACGAAGCTAGGGGTATCCTGTGGCCAAAGGGTATTATGTACGATAATGTGTTATTCTTTATTAGCGATGCTGCCCCTTATATGGTCAAAGCTGGACAAGCATTATCTGTTGTATATCCTAAATTGACTCATTTTACTTGTGTGGCGCATGCATTTCATCGTGTGGCAGAAGTGGTCAGAGACAATTTCCCTAAAGTAGATTTGTTGATTTCATCAGTGAAAAAAGTATTTCTCAAAGCTCCCAGTAGAGTTAACGTGTTGAAAGAAATGTACCCTGAAATTCCATTGCCACCAAAGCCAATTTTAACTAGATGGGGTACATGGCTAGAAGCAGTTGAATATTATGCCGAACATATAGACTCTATTAACAATGTTCTCCTTGCATTGGACTCTGAAGATGCAGTCTCAATTGATACTGCGAAAACAGTTACCTGTGACATAAGTGTGAAGAATGACTTAGCTCACATTCAGCATACATTTTCATGCATCATAAAAACGCTCAAAAGTCTCCAAAATAGGCACCTTTCACTATCTGAAAGTTTTGAAATTATAAATAGTACTGTGGAACAACTGAATCGTGGTAGAGGTAAAGTTGCAGATGCAGTAAGAGCTAAGGTGGACACTGTACTTTCAAAAAACCCTGGATATGAAGAACTACAAAAGGTTGTTGCTGTGATGAGTGGTGAATCAACAGTGAAGATTAACTTGGACTTATCCCCAGCAGACATTGTGAAATTGAATTATGTACCAGTTACTTCTTGTGACGTCGAACGCTCTTTTAGTCAGTATAAATCTATCCTCAGAGACAATAGAAGAAGATTCACTTTTCAGCACTTGAAAGAAATGTTTGTAACCTATTGTTATGGTAACAGACAATAAAAATTGTGTTTTGTTGAAACTACATTGGAAGATAAGGTACGTCCATTATATTTTTTGTTTAGTTTGATTAAAATGTACCAATATTTAACGTACATAGTCATTTTTTTATAATTTTAAGTCCATATTTAATTCCATATTTTGGTAAAAATCCATATTTAATTCCATATTTTGGTAAAAATAACTACATATATATTTACATATTTCATATATTTTTAGTCCATATAAATCCGTTCCCTGCTTATATGTATATTTAAGAGAGTATTTTGTAGAAAAGCAGATATTTCTGAAAGTATTTGTTTTGTGTTATTAATACGAGACATGAAGATGCCATTTCATGGAGAAAACGTTCGTCCCTTGTAGCTTCACCAATAAATTCCATATTTGTCATAATTTAATGACTTTATGGTTAATAATAAAGGATACGTAACCACACAGAAGTAAATAATATATAACGTACGTATTCTATATTTATTTTTATAGTTTCCCTTTCATTTTAAGTTAGTGTTTAAAATTTTTTTGTATGTGCATACAAATTCTAAACACTAAATAGGCCTACACAAAAATGTTTATTTTGTCTTATTTTTAATACTTTATTATTATTATTATTATTATTATTATTATTATTCCTGAATCTCCAAAGAAAGTAGCACTATTTTACAGTAATGTGACTATAATCTGAGTCGCTTGAGAAACTTCTTGCCCCAGCAACTAAAACTTACCCAAGTACAAACCCTAGTAATGCCGCACTTCGATTATTGTGAAGTTTTGTTAAGTGACCTAAGTTCTGAACTGTCAGTCAAGTTACAGCGAGCTCAGAATATGTGCGTCAGATACGTGTGCAACATCCGACGATATGATCACATATCACCGTCCTTCGCAAGTCTCTCGTGGCTCCGACTTAAAGAACGCAGAACTTTACACTCTTTGTCTTTACTCTTTCGAATTCTGCACACCTCAACACCAAATTACCTTTCGTCTCGTTTCTCTTATCTATACTCTAACCACGACGTAAATAGCAGATCACTTATCTGTGGCACGCTAAATATACATCTTCATAGAACATCTTGTTATTCCTCATCTTTTACAATATCCACCTCGCGTCAATGGAATTCCTTGTCACAAAGTATTAGGGGCTGCAAGACAACAAACACCTTTAAGAACAGCTTAAAAGATAACCTTATTAGCATATCACTCCAATCGTAGGCCTACTGATTTAAACTATCACTGACTACACTGTTACTTCTTTCTTTAGACATCATCCTGATTGTGCTGTATTTTCAAAATTGTCTCATAATAATCTCTTTCTATTATCTAATATCATTTGAAATATATTAACATTCTATGTATTTTAGTTTAATTCTGCTACACAGTTTATTTCAGTGTTTAATTAATAGTTCATAGTATTTTGTTGTTTAATTCGTAAATAACTCATGTATACATGTAACTCTCATCTAAATCAAATTGTTGAATTCTTTGTAAGTTCATGCATATGTATATACTCTTTTTGCTGGTTGAGTGGAAGAGAAGGCCTTACGGCCTTAACTCTGCCAGCTAAAATAAATCATTATTATTATTATTATTATTATTATTATTATTATAATTATTATTATTATTATTATTATTATAAATACATTCACTCTAGACTTCAGTATTTGTAACATGTACTGTATTTTCGTAATACGTTACATATAAACCATAGTGCAATGCGCCAGTCGAAAAGTATTGTATTTCTACCGAATTCTGATCACGTGATAGGACGACTACATACGATAGCAGCATCAGGTCATAAAACAGCATCGTTTTACTGTACCTACTTTGTTACTTTCACTATTCACAAAACTGTTCCTCTGATTCCACACATAGCAGTCCGAATTGAATAACAAGCAACTATGCGATGCGGGTTGTAAATTTACGTCAGAGGTGGGCAACTTTTCAACGTGCACAAATTACACGGAGCGAAGCTACGAGGGATGAAACGTTTTTTATAGGCTATATGACGAAAGGGGAAGGAAGAGGACCAATTCGAAGTCATTCCAGTGACGGATTGTTAAGAACATGTTGAATGGTTATGTAATATCAGTAACTGACTTCTTTTTCCATTAAGGGGTTATGTACAGCTTAGAGCAGTACAATTTTTGGAAATATTCAACATGTTTTTCCTCCATTTCTGTATCTTGTACAATAATGAAAATTGGTAGGGCCTATGTATATAACACTGTTCTTCTGCTAGACGAAAAAAAATTACAATTTAAATATATAAATATATATATATTTTTTTTTCTTCAAAATTCAAAATATTGACAGTTCACTGTGCAGTGATGAAGCGTTTCCCTCATAACTAAAAAACTTGTTAACTTTTTCATGTTCTCTCTTTTTTATTTTATTGCTGAAACTAATGTTTACAATATCATGCTCTTTCAAGTACATTCCTTAATAAGTAATAATTTTTTTTTATTTTGTGTAGTAAAAAATACTGATATTTGACCTTTTTTAAAATGAATTTATTTTATCAATCTATTTATTTATTTATTTCATCAATCATTGTTCACGTCATGGCGGATTAGATGTATTCCAATTCTTAATCCGCCAACACTCTCTATACAAATATAACAAAAAATTAATACATTTGAACTTATAAGTATCCTCTGTTTACAATAATAATACTACTAATAATAAAAATAATAATAATAATAATAATGATTAAAGTAATAATAATAATCAACTAATAAGTGTAACTCTTTTATTTAAAACTCCTACTTTTTTAAGAATTATTCTATTACTTCATTGACTATTCTTCGTAGTTTCTTATCATGTAACTCATCAGCATTTATAATTACATCTCCGTTAGAGCTTTGACTTCTCTTCCCATCTAATTTTAACTCTAAATAGAAATTTTCCTAATTTATGCAGATTGCTTGCGTTTAGGTGACCTTTCATTTTTTTATAAGCTATTATAGCGTTTATTTGTAGAAATTTTTTATCCACCCAACTGTTTCTCAAATCATTCGTTGCGTGACGCAATATGAATTGCGTCTTCAGCTAGTCCACACAAAGGACATTTATCCTTCTCTACGTTCCCTCTCCTATTCTTGAGTCTCCGGATACCTAATCTCCACCATGCCATTCCCGTTCTCTCTTCCCTTGAATTTAGTCTAACTTATTCTTCCTGCTCCCAAAACTGCTTCACCTCCCTATAGTATTTTAGTGATCCTAGGTCTTTCATATTACTAAAAATATCTTTTCTTGAAATTTCGTTTGTTCTCTCTTTTACTATTCTTCCAATAGTTTTCGTGTTTATAGACCCTAGTTCTCTCCATAGCCAATTTAGACCTAATCTGTTTATTTCACTTTCCAGCTCTTTCAGCCAATTCGATTTCCAATTAGCGGCTTTCATACAAAAGATACATGTTTTCATACCTGCCGAATCATTCCTACACAGAATATTACCTAAATATTTTACTTTTCTTTCTAGAATAATTCCCAGACTCGAATCGGTTCCCATCTGTAGTAACGCTGCCAGGTTACATATAAAGCATTCTCCGGTATTCCTAGAAATCTTTTACACATTTTGGCTCTTACTTTATCGATGTTTCTGCTGAATAACCTACTACCCCAGATCTCAATATTATATAATATTTTTGATTCTACTAGAGCATTATAGATGTTGATAAAATTCTTAATCCCAATATTCGGCCATTTATTTAGGCATCTGTCTACTGCTTGGAGTGCATTTTTACCTTTATTCCGTGCCAATTCATTTTGCAACTTCCAATTTCCCCTACTGTCTATTATCACTCCTAGGTATTTGAATCTGGAAACACAATCAATTGGAATTTTATTCACGTACCATTCCTCTTTCTTACTATGCACGTTGCCCTTTTTGCAGATTAGGCCTTTTGATTTGTTTTCGTTTATTTTCAGATCCAACTTTTTACAGAAGCTATTAATTTCGTTAATCGCCTTTTGAAGCCCGTTGACCGAAAATGCTCCAATAGCGCAGTCATCTGCAAAAAGTAGTCCCGGAATAGGTATGTTATCTAATACTGGGCAATGAGAATTCACATTTGCTACATTATCTAAAATATCATTAATAAATATGTTAAATAAATAAGGGCTCAGGTTACGGCCTTGTCTCACTCCTCTCGTTTGCTCGATCAATTTGGACAGATTTCCATCTGCTAGCCTAATCCTAAAACCCACATCTCTATACACTGATTTTATATTTTCTAAAAATAAGGAATTGACACCAATTTTTTTTCCATTTTGTACCACAATTTCTCTCTGTTAATTGAATCAAAAGCCTTTTCTAAATCAATAAAGCACCAATACATACAGCTTCTTTTAGAATTTAGATATTTATCAATTATGGTTTTAATGATTAAAATGTTATCACTTGTTCTTCTCTTTTCCCTGAATCCGCTCTGAAAGTCGGAGATGATATACCTCTCCATCCATGATCTTAACCTTCTTGTTAGCAGAGCTGTATAAATCAGACAATCTATCAAAGGTAGAGAAGTGATCTTGCATCATATTGTAGATATGACATGAATAAATACATACAAAAAATTTCATCACAGAATGTTGGATTGTTTTTTAGTTATATGGGAAACGCATCATCACGACACAGTGAATTGAATTTTGAAAAAAAAAAAAAATGGATGATATATATATCATCATCATCATTGGCTCGACAACCCATTGAGGGTCCTAGCCTTCCTCAGTATTTTATTCCAGCCGTCTCTACTTCTGGCCTTGACTGTACATTTGCCAGGTCTTCGTCCATAAGGCAGTCCGGCTGCTTTCATTTTTACTTTGGAATTCGTAACAGTGGGTTTTTCCGGAATGGGGTCGTCAGCCCTAAGCCCAACCGTCCAGTAATCCTGGGTGGCCGATGATTTTCTGTTAGGGTTTACTCCCTTAGCTGATAGTTCCCAATTACCAGCGTCGGAGGCTCGCTTTTTCGTCCTTGTATGCTTAGCCGTGAAACGTCTCCAGGGGCCACTACGAGGAAGTGCACATATATGGCTTGGCAGTTTTAAATGGCATTTCTCAAGCTTTTGAACAGCACACAACCATCAGCAGATTGTGTGCCCTTGAGGCCACATACTACCCCTTGACCCCCACATATATACTTTTTTAAAATCATAAAAATATATTTTTCTTATAGCAGAAGGACAGTGTTTTGCACATACTAATTTTCATTATTGTACAAGACATAGTAATGGAAGAAAAATGTTTAATAGTTCCAAAATTTTACTGCTGTAAGCTGTACCTAATCCCTTAACAGAATCAACTGCAAAGCATCAGCTTACGGTTGGAAATTTAAATAGCTACCGAACATTTCTTTGCAATGTATTATAATTATTATTATAATAATAATAATAATAATAATAATAATAATAATAATAATAATTATTATTATTATTATTATTATTATTATTATTATTATTCAATATTAAAAGTGATATTTTGGCTTTGTAGTATAGGTTACTTATTGTGTCATATATTTTATGTAGATACAATATCGTATGGACAGCTGACAGCTTTTGCAAATTTATTGAAGTATTTAAAATATCCTTATAATGCGGAGCGGAAATATAAAGCCAGTATTATATTGCTTCATTTATAATTTGCTTGAATTTTATACATAGTTTCATAAGTTACTATCAGTTACTGGAAGCTGCTGACTGTTTTTACACTAATTTAGTAGAAACTCTACAGCCAATAAGACAACTTAATAAGACAGTGTTTGTTTTCTTTTTAAAAAATGAATGATAGAAAAGAACGTAACCAAGACATAGAGTTCGTAGGGTCAATTGCGTTTCTCACTGATCTATCATCTAAACATACAGTCTGAAAGTACTGCGTTGAAGACACGATATTTCCAAGCTAATTGAGCATGAAGAAAGAAAGTTGTGGTGTAGGAAAATTTTATATTTTCCATAATGTCAGGAACTAAAGAACTACTAAGTAGAGAACAAAGTCTGGACATCAAAGCATTTCCTAGAGGCGGCTACAGATTTAAGGAACACTGGCTATGGGATGACGTTAGTTGTTTACTTTACTAATGTACCTTCAAGGTCGTATGCAAAATGAAAGACGTCACGTGAAGGGAGGTCTGTTCATTCGAAGTTTAATGGGCGTGGATTCTTTTTATTGTTTACTGCATTCAATTACGTTGTTTTGACACAGTATACCTATTTTTTGTTTAAAAAGTAAATCTTTCGTAAGGAGTGCAGTTGTGATCTAGTGAAGATACTGTGAAATGCCTCCAAAATAGCTGCAACTTTGCCTATACTTGTAAAAGACTTCAGAGATGATTATTTTTCAGTCAAGGACTAAAATATATTAGACTGTAAAATGTGTAAGTTAGACATAAAAGTTAATAAGTGTCATGGTATACAAAAACAATGACTCTGAAAGACTCGTTGAACGCCTGCAATTGTTTAGTGATTTGATATCAGATCAGTCCATTCTTTATTATGACTTGCGTCTGATGTTGATACGTGCGAATATTCCGTTTCATAAACTTTGAAAACAACATTTTATTTATTTATTTATTTATTTATTTATTTATTTATTTATTTATTTACTCTGGTGGAGTTAAGGTCATCAGGCCTTCTCTTCCACTCCACCAGAAACACAAAACAACTGCAAGAAAAAGAACAAACAGTTTAATGAAAAGTATAGTCTAGAAAATTGCCGACTCCAACAATCATGCGTACACAATACTTACCATTGCGTTATGAAATAACTTTAAATTCCAGACCAATGGTCGTCAGCACTCGCTGAAATGTGCAAAGGGTAAGCGGAGCCGTCCCGTGTGCCCCGTCGTGCAACAGAAAGAGGTAGAGAGCATACCCGCTAGCAGCTACGAGTGCACCATGGTGCACTGTGTTTTCGCGGGTAAGAGACGCTAGCCCCAGGGTCCTCTCTGCTGACGACAGCTGTTCTATACGATCAGCTGTTGGCAACAATAAAAGAGATAAACTGAAACTGAAGAGTGCCATTGAAAAAATACTAGATACATATTCGAAAGTCTGTGAAAGTCATTATGAAGTAAATAGTGAACAGCTACGTGATAAAATACAACATTAATAAATAAAAACGATTTCAAATTCACACTAACAAAGATTTCGTAATCTTGGTTCCTTGTATCTTAAACATGGTCTTTCCGACAAAACTGTTTATAATCAAATAAAACAGTCTTCCGACTTTGAGATGGAGTTATGTGAAGTTGAATATTTTTCATTTTCCATTGCAAAAACGGTGAATTCCAAATAGAATTATAGAAATTGTTTCAGAAGAGCACTCAAGATTTTACATTCATTTTTCAATATGTATGCAGGAGGGTAAAAGTATTTTTATTTTTACTTTGAAATTAATCAAATGTTAAATGAGAAATGACCTTTTTTATTTTTACAATTTGATATAAAATTGGCTACGAAAAACATTATTTTATAGGAAAAAGAATATGAACCATCGTTGCAGTAAAAATATTCTATAAAAATTATTATTATATATTGTTTGTAGTACGCTTTTGTTTTGTAAATTTAATTAGCGACCCACGCATTTTATTACATGATGAATATCGGCCCACAAAGCGAAAATGGATACTACAATCTAATTTTTCAGGTAAAGCTCCCAGTAAAGCAGACTTGAGTAATTTCAAGACAATGGATTCATTACAGTGTTCTATGTAATGGAACAAAGGGTTCCTTTTGTATTAATTGCATTGTGAAACTTAGATTAATACTATGTTTGGCTGCGCAAGGTACGGGCTGCATCTTTTACATGTCACAATTGCCTCAAAATCTGGAATTAGGTCTGTAACATTTAAGAAATGAGCAGATAAATTCTTGATCTGTTTTAGGTGACCTCCGTCATGAAATCAGTTTTATTGATAAGAATAGATAATGAAATAATAATAGTTTCATTAAATTTAAAGTAATAGGCCTATAACAATGAAAATAATAATAATAATAATAATAATAATAATAATAATAATAATAATAGCAATAATAATAATATAATTTATTTATTTATTTATGTATTTATTTATTTATGTATTTATTTATTTACTTATTTATTTATTTATTTATTTATTTATTTATTTATTTATTTATTTATTCATTTACTTATTTATACTTGCAGAGTTAGGCCATAGAGCCTTGTCTTGCATTCTACCAGGCCACAAAGTACACAAGCAGTGAAATTTAACAAAACGTTAAAGAACAGAATACTAGCATATTACAAAAAATAATAGCATAACAAAATCGACACGAAACAATGAGAAAAAATAATATAATAGAAAAAAGAAAGTAACATACAGATCTAAAGATTGGAATATAATAAAAGCAACTCAGTTAGTACAAATAGTTAACAGGGAAAACTTAAGGAAGAATAAAACAAATGCAATGTAATAAAATAATAAAAAATACGAAATTTAAATAAAATCCACAGTAAGAATGGTATAATAATAAATTCATCTGATGATCAAGGGAACAAAAGGGGAAATTGATGTCATCATCAGGGACATCAATTTATTTTTACTTCAATTTTTATTGTACCTGAGTTTTTGAATGTACTTCACTCCCACTCCTTCTACTAATGAAGTTCAACCGTCCTCCACACAGAACCAAGACCGCATATACAGTTATAGTAGCCTTACGGTCATAGTAAACAGTACGTTCCAAAAATGTGTTCGCGTTTTCCAGTGACGTAAGAGCTTCCAAAATTGCATAATTTTCGCACAGGTACTGTCGTTCATTTGCCTACGTCGCATTCCAGTTTTCCCCACCTGCTTCTATTCGCCTCTCTGTAAAGGCTAGTGGCTGGGCTGTCTTAGCTCTTTTCTGAAAACATTAATTTATGTTAGGAATTTGACGTCTACGTAATATTATACCCATACAACTCTTTAAAAGAACTTAAATAAAAGACCCTCATTAAGTAATTAACTGTCACATGATTTCCCCTCCCCATTTTATAGGACCCTGCGACATAACCACTTGGACGGACAGTAGATAGCATGTCTGAGTAATTTTATCTTTTCGGATCGAGCAGAAGTGAAGATTGAATTTACAGTACGTAAGGTACTCTTTTACAGAGTTACTAGTACGAAGGACGAAACTGGTAATTGGAATTACATACATTAGAACTGAAGCCTGTATGGAAATGCACGGCCAACATTTTGACAAATGTGTTTAAATATCCATATTATGATTATTTTTCAATTTAACTTCATTCTCTATATTGTACGCTAATGTGCTGTAGACAGTATAATATACACTGCATAATGAATACGTCCGCATGGATAGCTCAGTTCGTGAGTAAAAAAACTCATTGTTAATACTGTACTGTATTTTGATTAAACAACAACCTAATGAAAATGATCAAACTCAAAAGCGTTATATTTCCTAGTTTACGTAAATGGATGAACTACTTTCCTTCCCTCCTATATCCAGTAAAGTGATTTGTTTGTATATTACGCCAGTATCATCGAACTCCAGTCGTGGAAGGGGGTAGCAAACGGTGTTTCCGGTTATCAATCGTTGATTCAAAGGTATAGCCAGGTTAATATTAGAAATGTTAGTAAAAATAAAATGATGTCCCTGTATATATTTAAACTATCGCAGAGAAAAGAGCATATGAGTGAAAGGAATCTGAATTGAAAAAGTGAAATTTTTAGTTAATTTTTAAAAACTAGATAATGTCAAGTAATATCTTGAGACAAAAAAAATATTTACGTTTTTGCGCCGATTGTTAAAGAGAGTTGGCAATGTATGGAAGCAGTTCACAACAATCCGCCACTGTCACCAAACGAGTGGAGTGGACAGTATCAACGTTAGCTTATTTCTTGCATGTGTAGAATGGACGCTCTAGGGCAGCAAATCATTCGCCATTGTATGTGTTGGTGTGTGTTGAATGTTTGCGGATGTGAATGTTGCGCGAGTGTGAGACTCCTTTGTTTGTGTGTATTTTGATCTGAAAATGGAAGACAGAAACTCACAGATTATCAATATCATATCCGCAGAACGTACGAGGTCATGTGGTACATTCGAACTGAAAGTATAGTACAATTCCAGGTTCTTCGTATAGATCAGAGTGGTGACTCAATTTTCTTGTTAACAGTTAAAAACTTTAAACGCAGAATAAATATGAGAAATGCGTGTTATTATTCGGTTGACAAGCTTTTGTCATCTAGTCTGCTGTCAAAAAATCTGAAAGTTAGAATTTATAAAACAGTTATATTACCGGTTGTTCTGTATGGTTGTGAAACTTGGACTCTCACTTTGAGAGATGAACAGAGATTAAGAGTCTTTGAGAATAAGGTTCTTAGGAAAATATTTGGGGCTAAGAGGGATGAAGTTACAGGAGAATGGAGAAAGTTACACAACGTAGAACGGCGTGTTCTTCACCTGACATAATTAGGAACATTAAAGCGAGACTTTTGAGATGGGCAGGGCATGTAGCACGTATGGACGAATCCAAAAATGCATATAGAGTGTCATTTTGGAGAGCGGAGGGAAAAAGACCTTTGGGGAAGCCGAGACGTAGAGGGGAGGATAATATTAAAATATATTTGAGGGAGGTGGGATATGATGATAGAGACTGGATTAATCTTGCACATGATAGGGACCGATGGCGGGCTTATGTGAGGCCGGCAATGAACCTGCGGATTCCTTAAAAGCCAGTAAGTAAGTAGCAGTTAAAACTAGATTAAATAGGCTTATTATTTAAGATAATGGAACATCCACAGTACAGTATAACCAGCATCACTTAGACAAAAATATCTCACCAAGAAACAGAAATGGACTTGGCAACAATCGCAAGGGACCGCGGACCCCAGTTTGAGAACAATTGAACAGAGCGATGAAAGAGTAATGGAACGGAGAAAAATTCTCTCCGGCATCGGGTTTTCAGCTCTACGTGCTGATGCTTTATCCACTAAGCCACACCGGATACCCACCCGGTGTCGGACAGAATCGTCTCAGTTTAAGTTCCAACTCTTGGGTTCCCTCTAGTGGCCGCCCTCTGCACTACGTCATAGATGTCTATGAACGTAGGACTGAAGTCCACACATGTGCTGAGGTGCACTCGTTATGAGTGACTAGTTGGCCGGGATCCGACGGAATAAGCGCCGTCTTAAACCACGAAGTGATTTACGCATATCATATATATATATATTATTTTAATGTACCGAAGTACATATGATATTTCCATGCAGATATTCTGCGTCATCATACGATGAAAGAGTAATGGAACGGAGAATCGTATGATGACGCAGAATATAGGCATCGAAATATCATATGTACTTCGGTACATTAAAATAATATATATGATATGCGTAAATCACTTCGTGAAGTCACTCATAACGAGTGCACCTCAGCACATGTGTGGACTTCAGTCCTACGTTCATAGACATCTATGACGTAGTGCAGAGGGCGGCCACTAGAGGGAACCCAAGAGTTGGAACTTAAACTGAGACGATTCTGTCCGACGCCGGGATGGGTATCCGGTGTGGCTTAGTGGATAAAACATCAGCACGTAGAGCTGAAAACCCGGGTTCAAATCCCGGTGCCGGAGATAATTTTTCTCCGTTCCATTACTCTTTTATCGTATGATGACGCAGAATATCATCATCATCATCATCAACAATACGATTTGGGCCCATTGGCCCGTTTCGTCTCCATAGCAATATTAAAATTGGTCTTTCCAGCGTTTTCTAGGGCGTCCGATTCGTCTTCTCCCTTGGGGTTTATAATGGTGTAGTCGGTATGGAATGCGAGTTGGTTCCATCCTACATATATGTTCATGCCATTTATTCCTATATTCTGTGATAGTTTCTGTAATATGTGGCATATTTAGTTCCTGTCGTATGTCTTCATTTCGCTTGTGGTCCAATAAGCTATATCCTGCTATTGGCCTTAGCAGTCTCATTTCAGCTGCTTCTATTCTCTTCATTTGTTGAGTTGTCATACACCATGTTTGGGATCCATAGGTTAATGTTGGAATCGCCATTGTTTTGTAAAATTTTAAAATTGTGTCAGTCCTAACTTTCTTCTTTAGTGTTCTTTTTATCGTGCCAATTAACTGCTGGAATTTAGAGAGCTTCCTATCTATGTCGTTAATTTGTTCATATGATATCATGCAGCCTAGGTAATTAAAACAGTTCACTTGCTCTATGATTTCATTATTAATAATTATTTTTGTTCTTAATGGCGTTGTTCCCTTAAAACCCATCACTTTAGTCTTTTTAGTAGATATCTGAAGATCATATTCTTTGGCGATGCAGTTCAGTTTAAATAAAGCTCGTTGGAGGTCATCTTCTGTAGTTGTAAATATAGCCTGATCATCAGCAAACAATATTGTATTTAGAGGTGTATTGGTTCGGTTAAAAATTGTTTCCATATGTAATAGCCACCTTCTGGTGACGTCGTCAATGTATAAATTAAATAAAACAGGTGATAAAGAACACCCTTGTCGAACACCTCGTGTTATTTCTTTGCTTTCTTTGCTTATTCCATTCTTTAGTTTAATTCTAATTTTAGTGTTACTATATAAGCCTTGTATTAGCCTTATTAGATGATCTGGTATTCCTTTAGATCTCAATACTTCCCATAATTTTTGACGATTAACAGTGTCAAAAGCTTTATTGTAATCAATAAAGGCAATATAAGTTGGGATGTTGTATTCCCTATTTTTCTCAATCATCTGGCTTATGGAGAATACACAATCGATACAGGATCTATTCTTCCTAAAACCATGTTGTTCTTCCAGTAATATATTTTCTGTTATAACAGCTAATCGGTTTGTTATTATTTTAGAATATATTTTATATCCGGTATTTAGAAGACTGATCCCACGATAATTTCCACAATCTCTCCTGTCTCCTTTCTTAAATATGGGGATAATTATAGCTTCTTGCCATTCTTCTGGTGAATATCCATATTTCCAGCAAACATTTAAAAGATTTAGTAATCTGTACATAAAGTTTTCAGGAGCATACTTTATTAATTCCATATTAATGTCATCCGGGCCGGGAGCTTTTCTGTTCCGGCTGTTCTTTACAACATCTTTTAACTCCTCTATCGTAATCGGATCAACGTCTTCATTATTTATAGATAAATGTTCAAAGTTGTAATTATGCTCAGTTGTCCATAATTTTTCATAATAATTCAGCCATGTATTTTCACTAATTGGGTTCAATTCTAAATCATCTTTCTCAGTTTGATTCAGTTTCCTTAATATTTTGTATGCTTTCGTTTGTTTGCCATGTATATCGTATTCTACATCACTAATCAATTTCTCCCAACTTTGCCTTTTTAATTTCCTTACTTCTTTCTTTACTAGTGCTGATTGTCTTTTATATTTTACATGATCTTCTATTGAACGTGTATGTAAGTAATTTAAATATAACTTCTTTTTAATTTCAATTAATTCCTTTAATTCTTCATTCCAAAAGTGTAAGTAGCGATTATTTCTTCTTTTTTTCCTTTTTCCTAGGGCTTCTGATGCAGCCTGGTATAGAATTGATTTTAATTCTTGCCATTCAAGATTTATATTATTATTCACTGGCATATATGAGGTGAGATTCTTAAGTCTCTCATGGTATAGACTTCGTATACTCTTATCTTCAAGTAGATTTATTTTAAATGTTTCTTCTTGGGCTTTGGGTAGGTGTTTTGGTCTCTTCCATCTATGCGGTAAATTTATGGTAGATATCAATAAGAAGTGATCTGTGTAGACATCATAGCTTCTATACACTCTAGTGTCTTGTAACAAGGATGTTAATTTATTGTTTACCAGTACATAGTCAATTATGGACTTGCTGCCTCTTGCGCTCCATGTATATTTGTGCACTTCTTTATGTCTGAAAAACGTATTCGTTATTCGAAATTCATTTAATGAGGCAAAATCTATAAGGGATTTACCATTATGGTTTATGGTTGATTCACCATTTGACCCGACTATCTTATCAATTGTTTTGTTACCTACTCTTGCATTAAAGTCTCCAGCAATAATTAAATAGCTGTTCTTATTTATCTTATCTACTTGAGTTTGAAGTTCATTGTAGAAGTCTTCAGTTTCTTTTGTCTTACCTTCTTCAGGTGCATAAGTTCCCACTATTGTAGTGAAGGTTCTTCCTATTTTACATTGTAATGTTAATAATCGTTCATTTATGAAGGTATATGAATGAATGTTATTTTTCCATTTCTTGTTAATTAATATTGCAATTCCGGCTGCTGCCCTTTTATCTTGACTAACGCCACTATAGATCATTATATATTTTTTGAGTTCCAATGTACCTTTTAATTTCTTCTTTGTTTCGGGTATTATGGCTATGTCTACATTTGCACTATCAAGTTCTTTCTCTAATTCCGTTTCTTTGTTATATAATCCTCGTACATTCCATACAGCTATTCTGAGTGATGTGGTTTCGTTAAATCGTTTATCCTTAGTCTTAGCTTTTGTCGTCATGGGAAAATCAGTCCGGCTATATTCGCTATGGAGATTATGAGTAAGATTTTTTTTACACTGGTGGGCTACCAACCCTCCGAGCAACCTATTATCCTCAGGAGAGGGGGATTTTCTGTTAGGGTCTCCTTCCCTTAGATGGTTGCCTTACATGGCTAACGAGAGTCCTCTTCCCGGGTTGATTTTCGGAGATTTCCTTCTCCTACGCCCTCACCAAGATCTCACATATTGGGTAATATGTGTTGGGGTATTTTATCGACTGCCAAGTCTAGATCCGCCGTATTTCGTATTAGCAGAATATCTGCATGGAAATATCATATGTACTTAGGTACATTAAAATAATATATAATTGAACAGAGGTTCAGTTACATTGTGACGTCACCTTATTACCCAAACCTATGTCTTTTCTTTCTCGTTGTAATGCCGGGAGATCATTCACTTCTTTTCCCATCTCGCCGGAACAGTACAGTAAGTTTGAATATACGCTTTTCTCTTTCCCACCAAAACCCGTCTCTACTAGTCCCGTGCATGCTCGTAGAAACGTTATTGAACGTTGAAAAGACCATAAAATGACGCTAGCCTCTCTGGACGCTAATAAGATTCAGGTTTTCATCTACTTTGCTGCCGCCTACCCCGTTCAACGCAAGATTGCACCTTGCTTCCCCGCTACATCGCCTGTGGTATATTCGTTAATGGGGATATTACGTATTAGTAGGCTTCATACACTTTCACGCGACGTAGCAAGGTAAACACTATGTGCGTAGCCTGGATAGATATAGTATTAACCCACACCCCCAACGAAATGCAAACATCCTCTTCTCTTCGTTCACTGCTTTACAGGTGGATTGGAATTGAAGTGCTACGGTAGAATATGAAATTAAAATTTACACTGAAAATGTGTGGTTCATGGATTATAAGGGAATGAAAATCTAAACTCCACACAGTTACAGCTCGATAAAAATCCTCTTATAGGAGTAAAGGAACAACAATTTTATTATACTCTCGTTTTGCATCGTCTGATGAGACTGTTAGCGGTACAAAAAATTCAATTAGGTTATTTTCAAATAAAGACACGTTTTTAGAACCTCAAGCATTCAACATTTTCATCAGCGTCTGTATTTCTTTTTTGTATTTATATGTGCTATCTGGTAGGATGGAAGAGAAGGCCTTATGGCCTCAATCCTGTCAGATTAAATAAATAAATAAATAAATAAATAAGTAAATAAATAAGTAAGTAAATAAGTAAATAAATAAATAAATAAATTTCTTCATACGTTATTTCTCTGTTTCTCTTCATACTGTTCCTGTATATATTTCAAACTAGTGCACAGTTTTTTTTTCAAGCCATAAAGTTAACATAAAAATGGTAATACGTTTTCTATACTAACGTCACAAGAGGTCTGAGATTCATCTAGGAAACTCAGACTTCGAATGACATTTATTGGGACTATTTCGTGAATAGAATAAATATGTAAATAATATATTCCTTAAATTCGCTTCAAAAATATTAATAAGTGTATATTTATGAATACTTGTCTATTCAGACATTGTGAAGTTGAAATAGATGAATATCTTACTTACTTACAAATGGCTTTTAAGGAACCCGAAGGTTCATTGCCGCTCTCACATAAGCCCGCCAGCGGTCCCTATCCTGTGCAAGATTAATCCAGTCTCTATCATCATACCCCACCTCCCTCAAATCCATTTTAATATTATCCTCCCATCTACGTCTCGGCCTCCCTAAAGGTCTTTTTCCCTCCGGCCTCCCAACTAACACTCTATATGCATATCTGGATTCGCCCATACGTGCTACATGCCCTGCCCATCTCAAACGTCTGGATTTAATGTTCCTAATTATGTCAGGTGAAGAATACAATGCGTGCAGTTCTGTGTTGTGCAACTTGCTCCATTCTCCTGTAACTTCATCCCGCTTAGCCCCAAATATTTTCCTTAGCACCTTATTCTCAAACACCCTGAACCTATGTTCCTCTCCCAGAGTGAGAGTCCAAGTTTCACAACCATACAGAAGAACCGGTAATATAACTGTTTTATAAATTCTAACTTTCAGATTTTTGGACAGCAGACTGGATGATAAGAGCTGGATGAATATCAATTACTATAATAAAAAATGAATTCAATTCAATTTATTAAGCCATTGAACATACAGTGATAGGCTTCGTCACAAAAAAAAAACATACATTTGAAAATACACATATAATTGAAAACAGTAATTAGAATTAAAACATAAAACATTTTGAAACTCTAAAATTAAATAAAACACTACACTCTTATGTAATAATTGTAACTAATCTAAATAACTTTATTAAAAAATAATTTCGTATGAATTTATGTTAAGAAACTCATCTACAGAGTAGAAGGGATTAATTAAAAGCCAATTACAAAATCTAGCTTTGAAACTATTGGTTGGTAACTTATAATATTGACTGAGAAGCTTATTATATAATTTCATCTCCATGACAGAAAAATTTGTACTAGTTTTATGTAATTTAAAGTATGAAATATTAATTTGTTCATTATTTCTAATTTCATGATCATGTATATTGGCTATTAATGAGTAATTGTCTATATTTTGTCGAGTGTAAAGGACTAGGTCGTATATATAAATTTATGACAGTTAATATCTGTGATTGTTTGAAAAGAGGTCGACAATGTTCAAGATAGTTTGATTGACGTAGAATTCTAATGGCTTTCTTTTACAAAATCAAGACACTTCCAATTTTGCTACCATTTCCCCATTCAGTAATGTAAATTGAGAAAAACGAAGTACAGGTTTAACAATGTTAATTACATGTAGGCCTACTGCGCTGTTCTCTTGTTATTATAACAGAAATGCATTTCCATTATCTGCTGAAATCATATTGATATTTTAATTTAAACATCTTATAATCAGGCTTCGGTTCTGGGCACAGAAACGCATGAAGTTCAGAACGCACGGACGATAGTGTTGTGTTGGCCGAGTGAAATGGGAGATGAAGCGCGCCATTACTTCGTGTCTCAACATGTGAACACTCCGTCACAGTACGACACAAAATATATTTCAGCCTGTACAGATTCAGTATATACAGTACAATCCTGGTGTAGACAATAAATGTCTACCATTAAAGTATTAACGTGAGTTGTAACCTTCAATCAGGTGTCCCTACGCCGAAGCCTGTTACACGTACCGCAGCCAAGCAGCAATACACACAACGGTAATGCACATTACGGACCCACCTGTGCTGTTGCAGTGGCCCTTCCACACGGGTCATGACGTCATTTATAATCCGTGTACTCTAGACCTCGTACTGGTTACTCTGTGTCCCTAGGCCGAAGCCTGTTTATAATATAATTACAAATAACCTGATTAATACATTAATAATGAACAATGTTGAAAACACAGTTACCAGTCTGAATGAAGTAGTGTTATTTTCTTTAGATACAATGGATATGAAATTAGAATATGATGATTTAGATATGGAAGTAGAATTTCGCTCTTCGTTTAGTACTTCCGTTATGATGTTTCTGGTTAACCTGTAGATATAATGCTTAAGTACAGAAGCATTGGTATGTCCCGTGAATTTTATTAGTTTCCTCTGTTTTTTATTCTGTTATTTGGCTTTGAGTTTTTAATAATTAATGCAATTTCGCTACCTGGCACAACACTAAAACTTTTTGGAATGCTCTCCATTTTGACATATGATTGCTGACTGTTTCATCATCGTTACATTAATCGATTCATTCTCATTGATTTATGAGGAAACAGTTGACGACATTGATTAAACAAAAGAACGACCATGCGATAAATTGATTGTGATGTTGACTAAACAAAAGAACGGCCATGTGATAAATTGATTGCGATAGTGACTAAACAAAAGAACGACCATGCGATAAATTGATTGTGATATTGACTAAACAAAAGAACGACCATGCGATAAATTGATTGTGATAAGTCGGGTTCCAAAAATTATCGCGATGTATGACTTTGATTGTTTGGAATTCAAAATTTCATTACACTTCATTGGTCAAAAATGAAATGACGTCACATAAACGAAATAGTCGATGTAACTTAAATAAATTCTCAGGACATCATTATTCATTCTCATTTTCTCGTTATTAAAAAAATGGTCACAAAAAATAACAGGGGATTTGGGGAAATCACTGTTATAGCATGTAACGTCTATACAAAATTGGAGTAATAAATTTAGGATAAATGAATACAGTTTTGCTGTAATATTTAAATATGTCTAATGAACGTAATGAATGAATTTCCAACCTTGAATTAACTTTCTATTGTTACGCATGTATTGTTCATGCGTCTTTTTCGAGCCAATGTCAAAGAACAACTTAATATTATTTTTAAACACATTGCACCTCCCCTATAGATTATAATACACTCTTCCAAATACGTTATTTATACAGAGTATACGTAACTTAATGTGGAAAATTACAAGGGCGTATTCCTTGAACCATTCTATGGTCCGTACCAGGAATCTGTAGATTAGAAAAAGGAAATAAGATCTCTGCGCAAGTGGTATGTGGGAGGGCTAGGGCAATGACCGCTCTGGGGACAGTCATTGGTTGAAAGAAGCCACCAATCGCTAGCTGGGAGGGGATCATTTATATCTGAACTCTCCACCACTAGCATCTTACCCCTTAGCGGCCTCGAACTGATGCTGCCCGCAATACATTCCAGCACAGATAGACTCCGCCCCCATAAGCGCCAAGTTACTCTACAGATCCCTGGGACGGACCCTACAGTGATATAACCCATCATACGCCTATACTAAATCAAACCATTAATAACGTGTGAATAGTTGGCTCTTCTTACTTTAACATTTCACTACATTACTCGCTCAGCTTATAGGCAATGGGGAAAGGCATTCTACTGAAAGGGTGATCAGCTGATCATTATAGCACGTAGATACAACACAGTACTTTCTTGTATATACTAGGCAAATTATAAAGTATTTACTTGTTGTGTGATCGTTAAAATGTCATTCGTATACTATCACCAACAATACTCTGATATTTTGTTCTTGTGCGGATTGTGCAATGATAATACTGCAGATTCTGAATGAGAGTATGGAAAATGTTCTCCAGACAAAAAGAAAACCACCGTCAGCACTGGATACGTGTGGGACAAAATAATCACTGGAAAAGAATGTAGAATAAATCCACTTTATCATTTACTATGGATGTTCTAAGATTAAATAAACCCCAACTTCTAATGGGTATTTTTGTCTGAGGACACATCTGCAAGCGATCTGTTCAACTAAACCAAAGAAGATAGGGAATAACACAATAAAATAAACCTTCAAGGTTTGAGTGTTAGAGAATTATCACACGATTGTATCTTTCAACATCTCTAATCTAATCTACCCATATCTAATGTAATCTAATTCGATCAGGCTTGAGATTCCTTCAATGAAAAGTCCATAGTGACATTTGTGTCGGACAAGGTCGCAGTTGGCGTTTTTTCCGGGGTTCTCTCCTTTCCCCATATTAGGAATATACATCATATCGTCAACATTTCTCCATTTCGTCATCATTCCAGAGCATTCCCCGAACACCGGCTGGCGATGCACGAAGGGGGCTGGCCTAGGGACGAGGTGGGGGGGGGGGTTGCCTGCTCGAAACCTGCGTACGCAGCGAACCTTAGTGAAGCAGCAGGTGTGGGTTTGAGAATACGCCTAGCTTGAGATAGATCATGAAAGGTCGCAGCGCTGGATCGTAGTGCCGCCCATCCAAATTTCATTTCAATTCAATACTGTCAACGGTACTATGGCTTATATTTCTGGTGCACGAAATCACAAGTACAAAAAGACTGTCACAGTAGAGTTGAATTCAAGTTTATCAGCCCTTCTCCGCACACACAGAAGTCTGAATACCGATATTTTTAAAAAAGAACACAATTGCTATGATGAATGACGTAACAGGTCACTGATCCTGCTTGTCACTGACTATACAGTATAGTGGTTGGCAGTAGAGTTTATTATTGCAGATACCTTGAACATTTTTACTGAAGTTCCCAGCTTAGCTCAGCAAATGCAGATGTGTAAAAGTATTGCATTGAATGTATTCATTTGATACGTATCGGCTTCTATTTTTCTTCCTTTCCGAATGGATTATTCTCTTATTTGTGTTGTCATATAAAATACGTGAACGTCATAAAAGTGCTATCTCAAAGAATTTTGCGCTTTTTTTCTTTCAAATCACAAAAAAGACTGAGAGCTTTGATTTCTTCAGTGACAAACTTTAGGAAAGATAACGCTAAGGAATTTTCTGCATGGGGAAGCAAAATTTTAATATGGTTGGTGGCTACTGTTGCATTCACTGCTCCCGATTCTGTAGCTCTTAGCGAAGCAAGAGGGAAGGAAATGTGACGATAGTTACGTTATTGATCTCAACATATTTTATTCTCGATTAAAAAAAATATATAAAAATCATTATAGTGTCGGCCTGTTTAATTGAATATGAAAACAAGTCTGAAATACTGAACTTATGTTGACACTGGAACGTGTTCATACAACTGCTTTAGTGTTTATTATATTTGATTACATTTTAGGAATGAAACTTTTTTGATAATGAACCAAATTTAATGAAATTTTGAGGGCCAACTCCATTAAGTATGGCATATTGGTATGCGTTTGAGCGCACTATATAAAGTAGTTTTGCATTTGAACACCGAATCACTGGCAATGAAATGAAGTTTTTAAGAAGAACTGCTGGCTATACAAGATTAGACAAGAACAAAAATTAGGATATTTTGAAAGAATTAAATATTGACCCAATTTTAGAGAAAATTCAAAATTATAGACAGAAATGGAAATCTTATATACTCAAGATGTCTAGAACAAGGATACCACGCCAAGCACTAAATTACCGCCCATTAGGAACAAGAAACGATGAAGTGAGACCGTAACAGGCCATCAGGCTTAATACGTGATAGGAAGGAGAAGGAGAGTTTCTAATGGAGAAATAATATTAATTAATATTCAATTTCATTCAGTAGATAGATAGATAGATAGATAGACAGACAGACAGACAGACAGACAGACAGACAGACAGATTTATTGAGTAATATTATACATACAGATGTTATATTATCGTAATTTTCTCTAAAATCCAGTGCACGGGTCTTCTGACCGTACGTGCTTTGTACCTAACAGAAGTCCTACTTTGTAGGTATCACTCCCCTCACCTATGATTATATCCAACCACTCTAAAAGAACATACATATTAAAATGAAAATGGCAAAACAAAACATATTATATAATATATCCTAACCTAAAACAGACATAAAAGTGTATAATTGGGTAGATACCATTATCCCTTCCCCAGTTCGTATCACAAACTTCCACAGCTGCACGTCTAATCTGTCTCGCCTTCAAGAGAAACAATCCAGTCTTTTGTTCGTATTCTCTATACCCCATGAGGTCAAGACATGCAAGCGAACTCCTGTTCTGACTTAGCATCGAGGGTGGTAGATATTTTCTCCGTACTTGTTCCAATTCGACACACTGCAATAAAATATGTCTGTAGGAATCCTTTTCTCTGCAAAGGGGACAAAGGCGCTCTCCTTCTTCGTTGACAATTTTATTACCCTTCCATGCCCCCAATCTTAGCCACGCTAAACCTGCTCTACTGTCTTTGTTACAAGAATTTATGTAGTCACACCTCCCCTAGTTAAGCATGAGATCTGATTTTAAATGTAGTGAGGACTTTTCCGAATATTGGAGCTCAATCTCTTGCCTCTCAATATCAATTAATCGCATTTCATTCAGTAAGATAATAGATATGAACGTTAAAGAATTAATTTGTTAGAAACTATGCTTTGTCCGATAATGTAATCTAATTGTTAAAACGTGTTATATTTTATTTTCGATCTCAGCTATGTAATTTAATTTAATGTTCAAATTAACTTTATTGTAATTTTGAATTTATAGTGAAGTTGATTTACATAAGTTAAATTTTTTAAGCAGTAATAATTTAAATGTTCAGTTTCTTCGCATTATGGCAATCGAAAAGGATTTGGATTCATTCCTGTTGACTGTTTTTGTATCGTACAGTACACTTCAGACTTATGACGCATATAATTGTAACATTAACATTGGCTTTACTTTTATGAATTACGAGTATATTTATGTCGGAATGCTGTTTCAATATTTGGACAATAATGTATTGTTAATAAGAGTTCTGTTACAATTTGTATTTACTTAAACACTGAGTTTTTCCTGCTACAGAAATCCTTTATATACACTCACATAGGGGTAGCTTGTTGATTTTTACGAGTGAAAGTTTTAAATATTATCCTAAGACAAATTTCGATGCTCAGGAGAAACGAACCCGAGATCTCATAATCTGTGGTAACGAAAGCCGACCAATGGTCCACGAAGCCGCCTGTTATAGTGTTTGCCTATTATACAGTGCATACATTTTATCTTTCCATATTCGCGGGAATTAGAGTTGAAGCGTCAGTGCATAGCGCATCTGCCCCCATGCGAGCGTGGAAAGATAAAATGTATACACTATATCGTCATTTTTATAGCATTAATAGATAAAATTGTATGTTGTTTATGTAACTAGCAGAGCCCTAGTGTACCTAATATCGCCGTATATTTTACTAATTTTACTTTAAGAAATCTATCGCATTCTACGCTGCCATTTCGTATTCTATAGTAGTCTACCGCAGCTTTACAACTCTATTCATGCCACATGTCTGTACTGTTGAGATAATCCTGATTTACGTGGACAGGAAGCATTGTTTTCCATGTGGCGGCTAATTTTGAAAGCAGCTTTTCGTACAACTAGGATCGTTTTTCTGTTTCACGTGATAGTGTTTATGCTAAGCCGCCAGATGGCACCATCAGTTGTTTTGCACCGAAAGTGGACATGAAGCGTTTTTCCCGCGTGGTCTTGAACTGCATGTGTTACAGAGGAGGACAGAGTGTAACTAAAAGGTAGTTAAAATTTTAGGGAAATATCCCGCACATCTAGAGGATTACAACATGTTATGTACACATAGGCCCTGAAACGCTTTATTCCTAGTTTACAGTAGGCCTGTATGACGCACAAGCTAGTTTGTTTTTGTGTTGAATGTCATCACAGCTATTCTGTGACAACAACCCCATAACAGAGCAGTAGGATTATATGCGGGCGCTCGTGTAGCTCTTGTTGTGTATATACAACGTAAGTGAAAGTGTGACTTAACAACTCACCTCAAGCATTGGCTTATTGGAACTTTATTAACTGTTTCCACAATCGTGCCAACTCAGTCGATTTCCTGTTAATTATGGCAGATTTTAATTTCTTAAGGCCACAAAATATCCTTATCAACTACTGCCGGAAATCCTGCAGATTTTTCAAAATTGGAAATTGAAAATACTGAAGGTGGTAGGTTCAAAAATGAAAATTTTGAGAAAATCAAGAAAAATATTATATTATCTATATTAATAATAAATCTGTAGCCGAAATCTTTCTGGTAATTTTCGATTTTCCAAAAATAATTGGTCCTAACATATATAATTAACCACTCTGAAACAGAAAATAGCTTTTTTGAAATTTTTGTTTGTATGTCTGTCTGTAAGTTTGTTACTTTTTCACGCGATAATGGCTGAACCGATTTATGTGAAAATTGGAATATAAATTAAGTTCGCTCTAACTTAGATTTTAGGCTATATGACATTCAAAATACATTATTTAAAAGCGGGGTTATAAGGGGACTTGAATTAAATAAATCGAAATATCTCGCTTATTATTGATTTTTGTGAAATATGTTATATGACAAAAGGTTCTTTAAAAATGATGTCCGATAAGTTTTATTCTTTGCAAAATTTTGATAAGACTGATATTTAATGAGATAAATGAGTTTTAAAATTAAAATGCAATGCCATCGAAAGCGGTGTAATGAAATGAAAACAAATGACTACGTCTATAAGGGGCCTTGGACAACAACAATCGAAAGGTATGAAACATAGCCTACAGATAATGTTTCTGTGTTTGTATGAAATATCGAAAGCTAAATTAACCGATTTGTATATTATTATTTCACCATTGGAAAGTGTAGTTTCTCTAGATGGACATAATGTTATAATGTTATTACCGTAACTTCTGAGTGCTCTTTGGGCCAAAATGATCGCATTTTAATTATTTAAATACAATTTAAATTAAGTAACATTATTAAACCATTTATCTTTCTATCAAACACGATGTTCCCTGGATCAAACGTCCTATTTTAATTATGAAATTACTTTATATTTATCTCTAACATGTGCAACGGAGCGCACGGGTACGGCTAGTGTAT
This sequence comes from Periplaneta americana, assembly GCF_040183065.1. NCBI lineage: Eukaryota > Metazoa > Arthropoda > Insecta > Blattodea > Blattidae > Periplaneta > Periplaneta americana. The sequence goes on from NC_091133.1 coordinate 96,473,999, forward strand.
AAATATGATCTAAAAACGCAAACACAATACTAAATACCAAGAACAGAACTGAACTGTACTGCCATAATTAGAAACAAAATATTGTCTTACAGTACATCGTCGTTGTTCCTGCAATAACTTCTATGTGCAAAATGTAAAATTTTTCAGTAGGAAGAGAAAACGCATTTATTCATTCTATGACAGCCGTACATAGGAGACTGTGAATTCTTACATTTTCGAAACAAAGAAATATAATTACATAGAGGAGAGTTTATTATTTGCTGTATCACTATTAAAGTTATTTAATAGATAAAAAATCTGAAAATCGATAAATATGTTACATAGGAGTTATTGCAGGAATAACGACCGACATGTTAAACAAACAAAAATGAGATACAATAAAGAAGAACGGTGTTATGTTGCAGTGTGTTATACACTTACCACCTTCAACACTATACTGTCATTAAGGTACACCTAATATGCCCTTATAGAAATAAGTTCTTCTTTAAGATATGGTATCGTAGCCAACAGATCTTTTTTCTCTCAATACTCAATCTCTCTGGACCACATTTCAAGGGAACGAGACCGACTTTTTTCCCTTTCTTTTAGCACAGTGACATTTCCTCATTTCTATATCATTGAAAGTGTCACGAATCTTAAGTACTCCTTTATTTCGAGGAATATACCAAGGGCTGTAATAGGAGACAGGGGCTCATAAGCCGAATTAATAATGTCAAGAAGCTTTTCATAGCCACGAGCGGAGCGCCACATGCACAAAAAAATGGCGGGAATTTCAAACGACTTCTTTGCACCTCCCTATTGTATTCATATTTCCATTAATGTTTGAAATGTAACTATCTCTATTATAATGTTGTTTATATTTTTCCTTCGTTTCTTGTAGAAAAAACTTGAGTCAATCCCATCAGCGTTTTCAGAATATGATATCCCAGAAAGTAGAGGTAGGAAATGGGCTGTGAAATTTGAAACAATTTAGACATAACCAACCAAATCTGATGTGCAAGAATGCATCAGATTTATTTAGTAACTATATATATATATATATATATATATATATATATATATCTTGTATACAGGGCTAGTGTTATAAACTTTGAAGGATGATGGCGAAGGGCATATGTATCAATTTGAGGTAAGGAACCTGGTCCGGAAATGACTGAGTCGAAAGTTACAAGCAAAAGTATTTGTGTGGAAATGAAATAATTTTATTCCTACGTACACCTTATTTATATATATTTTTCTGTACATCTTACACATACTGTATTCATCTGACGTTGTTTACGTTGTCTACTTACAGTATTCCATTCAGTACGCTGTCTGAGGGGTGGGGACAGGAAACTACACTAAAGCAATGCAGATAGCGTAATGTGTAACGGACATGGTCGGTCCTGATATGCACGTCTATAGACAGCAGTGTATGTGTACAAGTTTCAGTGTTCAGTCGATCAGTCCTAGTGAAATGGAGGAGTACACGAGAGGGGAATATGCAGACCTGATTTTCGAATACGGATGAGCCAATGGGAACAGTAGACAAGCTCACAGATTTTATCGGGCGAAGTACCCACGTAGGAGACATCCGGCTTTCCCCGACTGTTCCAAAGATTAAGGGAAGGAGGGCACGTGGTGCAAAATTACAATTCCATCCATACAAATACTTTTGCTTATAACTTTCGATTCAGTCATTTCCGGACCAGGGTTCCTTATCTCAAATTGATACATGTGCCATTGCCCATCATCCCTGAAAGTTTGTAACACCAGCTCGGAAACACCCTGTATAAACATACAGAGATCTTTATTGAAATAACTGTTTTCTGTAATATATGATTTATAATGGTGCACGTGGCTAGAAAAATCTACCAGCTTAACAAACAAGTTTTATGTGATAGCATTGCTATATATTGTAGATGAAAACGCATCTTTCACTATCTCTTGGTATTTTGAAGAAACATTTTGTGGCGTGACTACGCCTCCTATTTCCGCAATCGGGATAGTCGCTTTTAATGCGTGTAACCATTGCAGTGTAACAGACATAAACAACAATTCTGTAACTAGAATTCAAAAATTCAAAATGTCTTTGTTAAAAAGTATTTCCAGGACTAACAACTTAAACCAAGAGCACGTATGTTAATTCTTCGTTTTCAGTAGTCTAAATTCAGTAGCGGAATGTTGGTAAGAAACGATATTAGCACTCTCAGTGGGGGCTTCTTAGAGTTGAAAGCGATTAACAAAAAACAAAAAAGGTTTGGATTTAACTCCTTTCTCCTATAGCCCTCGTGGACTAGACATAACACCACTGCCATATTTGAGTAGCTGTAAAAACACTGATGACAAGAGTTAAACTTAGCGAACGCCTTTGATGGGATTTTGGCCTCACATAATACTATATTTAGGCAATACAGCAATAACTTAATTTTCTCAATTTGTGAACTTAGCACCTTTCTCATTGCCACTCTTCAATTCTTAATTGACTTCATTATTTTAAGCAATTAAATTATTAATTGGATGTGTTATTCTATAAGTAGGCCTAATTACGTACTGTTTAAGAGAAAATCAAATTTTAATTAATTCACGATGGGTACGAGATTGTTACAGCACCGAAGTTACGTGAAACTGTTCTGTCTTACGTAACAACTGGCTAAAATTATAAATGTTTTGTTACTCTGCATCGGCAATATTAACTTGTTAATTCGAAGTTCCATAAAACCGTTCTAAGTGACGTGGCTTCAGATATAAACGCAGTAGCAATAACAGTAGTGTCTGGATAATTAAACTTTGTATCGACGTATGAAAATAACATAGCATTTGTAGAATAAGACGTGGATGGTTATGAAATAACACTTTTTCATATAGAATGAATTGGAATTCGATACGTTAATTCATTCATAAAAGAGATAATTGCGTCATAGGCCTATGTGAAGGATAAGGGAAATAAAGCGGGTAAATGAATTAAGTAAGTTTACCTCGAATACTGTTGAAACTATACAGCTGATTTTTTACAACTCATGTACACGTAACATGGTTTCTTGTTTATTTATTTTTATTTTAGTAGGTTATTTTACGACGCTTTATCAACATCTTATGTTATTTAGCGTCTGAATGAGACGAAGGTGATAATGCCGGTGAAATGTGTCCGGGGTCCAGCACCGAAAGTTACCCAGCATTTGCTCATATTGGGTTGAGGGAAACCCCGGAAAAAACCTCAACCAGGTAACTTGCCCCGACCGGGAATCGAACCTGGGCCACCTGTTTTCGCGGCCAGACGCGCTAAACTTTACTCCACGGATGTGGACGATTTCTTGTTGAAACAGTAGTTTTTCTTTAATTTAATTTCTTACCGAGAAATAATTTTTCCTCCATTTCGATATTTTTTCGATTATTTTCAGTACATGTCTCCTTGTAACAACTACAAAATTTGACAAATTAAAAAAAAAGTTTCAGTGAATCTATGTCATACATCCATATAAATAGTTTATGAATATTTCAGCTTTGTAGATTAAATAGGAGCTGAGAAATGTTCTTTTCTGTGGAGAAAGTGGAGAAACTAAACTTTTGAAAAATTAGCGTAAAATAATATATTACATCCACTACGCTCACTTCTTAAGAAATAACATGAATATAATTTTAGTAAAATCATATATAATATAGCATTTTAAAAAGTAAAATCAAAGAATAAATTAGAAAAATAATTTCTTAACTTCCATTCCAGAACCCGTAATTTAAAAAAGGGCATTAAAATTAAAACTTTTATAGATCGTGTCATAAAATAAAAAAAATTAAATTAATACTATTTTAGTATAGTCATATGTTATATGATATAATTTTAAAGAGGGAAAACCAAATAATAATTTGGGAAAATAATTTCGATCTAAAATCGAATTCCATTTTCCTTAGAAAATAACTTAACAAAGAAAAATTGTTCCAACTCTCTCGTGGAGAACGGAATTTTTGTCATGACTATTCGAATTAGCCACCGAGTCAGTTGTGTCTACCGAGACCCCTGTTTTTTGTGTGTGTTTTGTGTTTAATTGATCTTCGGTGTTGAATTTTATTGATAAAAGTTCATGGATAGCATTTAATGGAACATTTAAAATTAAATACTATTAAATTGAATATACAGGCTGATTCAAGAAGATTTACCGCCATTTATGGAGCATATTGCAAAGCTATTTTGAGCAAAAAACGTCGTATATACATGCGTTCTATTCTCAATATTTTCAGAGTTACACCAATTTGAAGTTGTTAAAATATACCTCTCTTCTTTAGGCTTAAGGGTAAAAGGATATCACAGATAAAGAATGAATTGTTGAGAAGTATCATTTCTATAATTGGCTAGTATTCTTAAGCTAAAAAGTACAATGTGAATTCTATATTTTTTTTAGATTTTTAACTACAAAATTTCTTTATTCTTATGCACGTATCATAACAATTGCTACAAATCACTCCACTCTTGTAAATTCTTTAAGACTGTACATTAGGATGTAGAATTAAATTGTAAAGACTCAAGTTCCTAAAGTCGTACGATTTGTAACAGTAGTTGTGATAAATTCATAATAATTAGGTAATTTTAGTTAAAAATTGAAAAACAAAATCTGTACAAAGCAATTAATAACAGATTTTTAGCTTCAGAACACTAGCCGATTAAAGAAATAATATTTCTGAACAGTTCATTCTCTATTTGTAATATTCTTTTATCCAAAAAACTAAAGAACTCCGGAAATAAGCCCCGTAATTGGCGGTAAACCCTCATGAATTGCCCTGTTATATTTGAATTCCTATGGGGATTAAAGTGATTACATAACTAAATATTATGCAGTTCTAAATTCTGAAAATATGGTCTATACTCAAAGCTTTTTTACGTAAATATATTTATGTATTTATGTGTGCGACTGTATGTAATAAACTTATAAATTTGTTTAAATATAAAATAGCATTTGCAAAAGTTGACCTACTATAGTTTTGGAAGTAAAGAATGTGTTGACTCTTCAGATCTGGAAATAGATGTAGAGTGTTCTTTCCTGGAACAAGTATAATCATTTATGTTTATGTAACCGTGTTAAAATATAGGACGGCTTGTTAATAATTTATAAACAGAAAAGCACCCACCGCTAAGAAATGGTTGGTATAATATTGCCACAAGCGTGGGCGTTCGTAAAATACTATTTACATTACTTACTTTCGTAAATTGAACTATGAGAAAATATAGGCCTATATCGTTTACATGGAACAAATTTTTTTTAGACTAATAACGTATCTTACTTTCAGACAACAAGTACGTGTAAATATTTGCGTTTACTGTCATTACTATTAAGATAATATATATTGATCTATTTCCACGAAATGCATAGCCCACGAAACTTTTGTTTTCTAAACTTCACTTTCAACGAATCGACTATCGAAAGAATTGCAGGAAAGCAACGGATGTAGAGTTGCTGAAGTTATGCTTCGTAATAAAAAATCTGAATTAAATTATTTAGTGGCTTTTATTACAGTATTAATTTTACAGGCTGTGTTAAACACAAATACAATACGCTCAATTTAAAAGTGGACCACATATTGAAAAGTACGTAACATAACTACGGTTATGTGTATATTTGTTTTCTAGTAGTTTATATATTTATCCTCCTGGGTCCTGGAGTATAATATACTATACTTCATACATGCATTTAGTTCTAAATTTGCCACAAGGTGAAATCGTCATCGATCACTTTTTTATTTTTTTTTTATTTATTTTTTTTTTATTTATTTTTTTTTTAATTGGTGGCACTTTATATGCCTGTTTCAATAAGTTCCAGGTCTCTTATGGACCCTTGCCTTTCGCAGTCGTGTAGGGAAATATGATTATGTTACATTGACGTTTTCATCTTCCTTTTATCTTCATCAATGATGGAGATAGGTGAGCTGAGTGTAGCAGGTGGAGGGTGATCACCGAGTTAATTCTTGCATGAGAGGGTTGATGTGACAATGTAGCTTTTCCAGATAATTTTTCCGTAACGTTCGAACGTAGTCACTAAATAAACTGATGTTGAGGTCTCTGTACAATTGGGTATTCCGGATGTGGTAATCTGCTCCAGTGATGGTTCTGCATACTGCACGTTGGATACCGTCGAGTCTTCGAAGATGGCGGGGGTGGGCGTGAGACCATGCTTCACATGCATACATCATGAGTGATCTGATGACGGATATGTACAGTTGTAATTTGGTTTTTGTTGGTATTGAGCTCTTGAAGATGGGATATAGGAACATGAATCGTTGAAAAGCTCCATTTCTCACGGAATGAATATGGTGTTTGAACGTTAGTCTCTTGTCAATGAGGACTCCAAGATATTTTGCTGTTGAACTAAAGGGGATGGCTTGGTTTTGAATATGAAGTGGCTCATTTATACGGGGGAAACGTCTTGTGAATATGACTACCTCTGATTTGGTGTTATTTATTTTAAGCCGCCATCTCGTTGACCATTGCGTTATTTTATCTAGTGCGTCTTGCATATGTTTGCGGGCATACTGTATATTGAAGTGCTTCGTATATATGACTGTATCATCTGCACAGAGAGCATGTTGACATTTTGAGTGCGAACGTAAGCTAAATATAGAATTGGACTTAATATGGAACCTTGAGGTACTCCTGCATGAATTGGTTTGGAAGTGGAAGTTTGTTTGAGATAACGGACTTGAAATGTTCTTCCTTCCAGAAAGTTTGCTATTAGGTGAATGTATACATCAGGGATTGAGAGTTTTTGTAACTTATACAGATAGTATCGAATGCCTGCTCTATATCTAAAAATGTAGCAACGGTATGTTGTTGAGATAAGAATCCTGTCTGTATGAAGTGCGTTAGCCTGACCAATGGTTCCCGAGTACTGTGTTCAGATTTGAATCCAAATTGTTCGTTTTGAATAACATCTGGAGCAGTTAAGATTGGACGTAGTCGTGATAGCAGAAGTTTTTCCAGTATCTTTCCTAGGAAGTCAAGTAAACTGATAGGTCTGTAGCTTGTAGGAAGTGTGGGGTCCTTTCCTGGCTTGTGGATTGCAATAATTATGGCTGCTTTCCATGCTTGTGGGAAGTAAATGAATTTGAAACAGGCATTGTAGATCTTCGTTAGGTGTATTATGGAGCGTCGGGATAATTTCTTCAATGCTTGTGGAGGAATGTTGTCCGGACCTGCTGTTTTCTGAAGTGGGATTTTGCGGATTATGTTATGTACTTCTCGTGGGGTGGTGACTGGTATAGTGTGTCTTGTAGGCTGTTGCAGTATGCTCTTCACAATTTGCGTGACTTCCTCTGTGAATTTAGGTTGGGATGGCTCTTGATGTGGTTCAAAACGATGTTGGAACGAATCTGCAAGAATTTTGGCTTGTTTTCGAGGATCATATATCATTTGGTGATTGGTATTTTGTATAGGTGTGTTATGTGAGGTATTTGGTTTACCTAATAGTCTTTTTGTTAATTTCCAGAAATCCTTTTTAGTTGGTGGAGAATTTTCTATTTTTTTGGCGAAGGCGTTTATTTTGTATGTTTGATGTTTTCTTCGTATGGCCCTTTGGTATCTGTAAAATGCTCTCTTGGCTTGTGGATCCCGGAATTCCTGCCATCTTTTTCTTGCTTTAGCTTTGGCTGTAAGGAATGGTTTCAGGTCTGGAAATTCGTTGAGGGATGAAGGTATTGGTGATGTAGTAGTGACAGAGTTGTAGGTTTCAATAGTAGTGTCAGTAAATAATTGTAGTGCTGTATCTATATCCGATGGTTCAGAAATACGGAGATTTACTGGTATTGACTCGTGGAGTTGTTTTGTATATTCGTCCCAATTTGTCGTCTTTGCTATTATAGTTTTCATTTCATATTTTGTGATCGGTTTGTTTATTGTAATTAGGATTGGAATATGATCGGAATCCAACGCTGTGAGACATTGCTGATTGGTTGGGATAGTATTGGTTTTATATAAACAGATGTCTAGAACATCTGGTTTATGTATTTGTGACCAAGGATATCGGGTTGGCATTAATGGGCCTGCAATCGCATAATGATATTTTATAGAATGGTCCAATAGAAATTGACCTTTTGGCGTAGTGATACGGGAATTCCAGGCTGTGTTCTTTGCGTTAAAATCACCACAGCAGACGAAATTGTTATGGACAGAAACTAATGAGGTCATATCAGGTTCGTTCATTTGCAGATACGGTGGATGGTAAACAGATGTCACTAATAATTCAGTATTATCGAAATTGATGTAAACTCCAGTGGCTTCTAATATGTTGAATTGTGGTAATATTGCTCGTCTATGAGGTATATTGGATTTTATAATTATAGCGGTTCCTCCACCATTTCTCTGAAGTCTGTCTGTACGATGGATTTTATAGTTGCAGATTTTAAATTTCGTATTTGGTTGTAAGTGTGTTTCAGTGATGCATGCTATATCTATGTCATATTTGTTTAATAGTTGTTGTAGTTCGTAGATTTGGTTTTTGACTCCATTTGCATTAAAATTTAGTAATAACAGGTTTTTGTGTCCTACCATAGGTTTAAGGTCCATCGACAGTGGAGTTCATATTTGTGAATAGAGTAAATCCATCTAGTAGAACCATTATTTTAGACAAAGGTTCTGGTGTCGTTTTGAGTCGTTGTATTATTATATTAATTGTACGAATAATTCCCTTTATGTTTATTCCTCGGAGAAGAGCAATAATATCTTTTAATGAATGGGCAAGAGATTCAGGAACAGGTTGTGAATGTGCTGAAGATGAACCGAAAGTGTTTTCGAAAGCTGATAAATTTCTCGGTCTTGGTTGTCGCAATGTAGGAAAATCGTCTTGTGTTGGTATTGGTAGATATTTGTTTGCTGTGGAGTTTATGGTTTGTTTGTTTCTCAGTTTCTGTCGAAGCAAGTCTCGTTGTTCTTGTTGAATTGGGCACTGTCCGTAACTGACAGTATGTGTTCCTTGGCAGTTGGCGCATTTAGCTGGGTATTGGATTCCTTTCGAGGGGCAGTCTACAAATAAATTATCGTTTCCACATTTTACGCAATGAGTTTGTAAATTGCAACGTTTTGATGTGTGTCCAAACCCCTGACATTTGTGACATTGTGTTACGTGAGGAGTTGGTCGGTAGGCTTCAATAGTTACTAAGTGGTTGTTGATGTCGTGTAATTGATAAATGCTTCTAGAAAATTCAGTGTTTGGGAGTGTTATCACCCAGATTGGAATTGGGCGTCGCTGAGTGGATCCGTCTGGTGTATGATATGGCATCGTCATTTGTCGCACATGTTCTATTGCGTAGCCTAGTTTTTCTAATTCTTCCTTTACAACAGCTGATTCAACAGATGCGGGGAGTCGTTTTAGTACTACTTGTAGGAGTTTGTTTTCCCGTGGTTCATGGGAATAGAATTGAAGTTTTTCATTTTGTAAGATATTATAGAGTTTGTCATAGTCAGCTCTGCACGAAGTGTAGTATTTTATGCAGTCAGATGTGTAACTAATTTTTATGGGTTGACTCAGCCTACTTTGTATTGTCCTGTTTTATTCAAAGAAATTTCCATCTGGTAATTTTTTTTACAACTATTGGTGGCATTCTAATTATTTTAGTCGTATTATATGGGATAGTGGATTGCTTATTGTTGTCATCCATGGGTTCATAAGTATGTTCTTGGTCCATTTCTTGTTCGAGAGGAGAAAATGAATTACTTAATGGTATACTTGGGTGTATATTTGACTGCCAGTGTTTGTTTCCCTCTTGGTTTAATTTTTGTTTCTTTGCGGTTTCCGTTTGTTTAGGTTCTCTCTTTGAAGAGGAAGCTGAAGAATTGTTTATTGTCGTTGTCACTGTTGATGTGATATTTGTACTTACAGTTTTGATGCTGTTTGTTAGTGTTGTTGTTGGCGATGTTTTACTCGCAGTCACGATAGTGAATACTCCTGGTTGACTTTCAATGATGCTCAGGTTTTCCTTTGGTCGTCTGTAGACTCGTACGGGTGTAGAGGCTGTGCCGTCGACAGAATCAGATGATTGTGTAGTAGATTCGTGTTCCATGTTGACACGTTGAGTCGAATTGGCCATGTTGTGAGAACCCGCTATCGGGTTTCCACTTGTGGTAATGTTGTGCTGATATTCTGCCAACACAAGTTTTATGTTTTATAATCACTAGTAGTTTAATTCTATATATATATATATATATATATATATATATATATATAAAGGTAAAGGTATCCCCGTAACATGCCATGAAGGCACTTGGGGGGCATGGAGGTAGAGCCCCATGCTTTCCATGACCTCGGCACTAGAATGAGGTGGTGTGGTCGGCACCACGCTCTGACCGCCTTTTACCCCCGGGAAAGACCCGGTACTCAATTTTATAGAAGGCTGAGTGAACCTTGGGGCCGTTCTGAAAGTTTGGCAACGAGAAAAAATCCTATATATATATATATATATATATATTACACACAACAGTAGAACTAAATAACACAACACGAAAATAATTCTAATTCACTAAGTTTTCTTCAATGACTTGCTCGTAAGAATTAGCGTCAAAAAACACGTCCTTTCACCAGCAGTGTCTATCGAAGAGTCTCGATCACTTTTCTGTGCTGTCTAGCTCCTGACATCTCTTGGAGCTTACAGAAAGCACAAGAAGGCCGATTCAATCATTGCAATGCGTGTCTCAACTATTTGTAAATGAAAATGGCTACCAGCAACTCAATGACAGGGCATCGTAGGTAATACTTTCAGAGTAAGTACACAGTAAACGTTGTATTTAAAGGTACAAAAATATGATATAAGATGTATGTATGTGCAGAGACCCGATATATAATATGAGTAATATACCTGCATTTATGCCCTAACTGTAACCTGCAGAATTTTTTCGGAATTTTTCCTCATTTCAGTGTCTTTTTTGAAGTGTAGAATTATATTAAACAATAAAAATAAAACAAAATATGTCTCAGAACTCAGGACGCTTAGAATATTTATTTACCGACGCTGTATCAACGACGAGGTTATTTAGCTTCGATAGGATTGGTGATAGCGAGATTATATTTGGTCAGATGAGACCGAGGATTCTCCAGAAACTACCTGACATTTGCGTTATCGTTGGGGAAAACCTCGTAAAATTCCCAGCCAGATAATTAACCTAAGCGGGAATCGAACCCGTGCCCGAGCGTAACTCCTGATTGGCAGGCAAGCGTCTTAGCCGACTGAGTTACGCCGGTGATATGTTCGTATGTCATATAAATAAACATGACAAATAATAACAAGGCAAAAATTAATTGTTCTGTTTTGTTTTGTTAATGTAGTGGGAATGTACAATAGAGTGGTGTTGTTCCTCTCTGACTAATGTGCCTAAATTAACCATGCAGTCGAGTCTCCTTTGCATCCTTTGAAAACTGATATCTGGTGTGCGGTGTCAAGACGACGAATAATCGGACCCCTGCTCTTTGAAACAATCTTGAATTTTGAGCCTACAAAGATATTGTCGAGCATTTCATAGCGTTACTGGAAGAGGATGAACGTGACTCCAGCACGACTGTGCTACCTCTCAGAAGTAGCTGCAACCATGACGACGCTGAGGACATTTTTTTTTTTTTGGTAGAGTCATGTTTACAGGATTAGCCTATGACCTCCAAGATCTCCAGATCTTACCAAATTCTGTACGGAAGTAATCCACACACCTTGGTAAGAGCTCAAGATGAACATTACTCCTGCTATCCAGAGTATAGACATCGGAACATGGTTGCTAGGAACATGGTGAAATGTGTGAACACAAACATTCAAACGGGGAGACATTATTTCCAACATAATAATAATAATAATAATAATAATAATAATAATAATAAAATTAATAATACTAATAATAATAATGGCACGACCACAGCAAAGGAATAAGGTTTTGAGATTTGGCACTTGGAACGTAACTAGTCTTTATAGAACAGGAGGGGTAACATTAGTAGCAAAAGAACTAGCTAGATATAGAATAGACTTCGTAGGAGTACAAGAGGTTAGGTTAGATGGGAATGGCATATCACAAATAGGAGATTACTTGTTGTATTATGGGGAAGGAAACAATAATCACCAATTAGGAACAGGATTCTTTGTACATAAAAGAATAAAAGCAGCAGTAAAAAAGGTCGAATTTATCAGTGACAGGTTATCATATTTAGTACTTAAGGGTAGATGGTGCGACATCATAGTTATAAATGCTCACGCCCCTACAGAAGAGAAAGACGACTATATAAAGGATAGCTTCTATGAGGAATTGGAACATACTTTTGATCAGTTCCCTAGATATCATATGAAAATTTTATTGGGGGATTTCAACGCTAAAGTAGGACGGGAGGATATTTTTAGACCAACTATTGGAAAAGAGAGCCTACACGCAATTAGTAGTGACAATGGAGTTAGATTAGTCAACTTTGCCACATCGAAAAATTTAATTGTCAAAAGTACAACATTCCCCCATAAGGATATACATAAATATACTTGGACTTCTCCAGATGGATTGACACACAACCAAATAGATCACATCTTGATAGATAAACGGAGACATACTAGTATAGTAGATATTCGAACTTTCAGGGGTGCAGACTGTAATTCTGACCATTATTTGGTGATTGGAGAATTAAGAGAAAGATTATCAGTAGCCAAGCGAGTAGAGCAACAAGTTAATATTAGTAAATTCAATATTTTGAAATTAAAGGACGAGGAAGCTAAGCAAAATTATCAGGTCGAAATTTCGAATAGGTTTGCCACTTTAGAAAGTTCCGACGAAGTTGAGAAGGAATTAGATGTTAATAGCGTGTGGGAAAATATCAGAGATAGTATCAAAATTGCAGCTGAGCAGAGCATAGGTTATTATGAAACTAAGAAAAAGAAACCGTGGTTTGATGAAGATTGTTGCATGGTAGTAGAAAGAAGGAAACAGGCAAAATTGAAATTCTTACAGGATCCAGTTGAGGAGAAGAGAGATAATTATTTCAATGAAAGACGGGAAGCAAGTCGTACACTTAGGAATAAAAAGAGAGGTTACTTGAAGGAAAAACTGAATGAGGTAGAAACAAATAGTAAGAATAAAAACATTCGAGATTTATATAAGGGTATAAAGGAATTTAAGAACGGATATCAGCCAAGGGTAAACGTGATCAAGGATGAGAATGGTGACTTGCTTGCAGACTCTCCATCAATCCTAAACAGATGGAAAAACTATTTTGCGCAACTACTAAATGTACATAGGCCAAATAGAAATGATCGGGACGAAATTGAAATACAAACTGCTGAGCCATTTATACCCGAACCCACGCTTTCAGAAGTCGAAATTGCGATAGAAAATCTGAAAAAGTACAAGTCTCCAGGTATCGATCAAATTCCAGCAGAATTAATACAAGAGGGTGGAAGTGCATTATATAGCGAAATTTATAAACTTGTACTTGCTATTTGGGAAAAGGAAATTGTACCAGAACAATGGAAGGAGTCCATAATTGTACCTATTTTTAAAAAGGGGGACAAAACCAACTGTGGTAACTTTCGAGGAATATCACTTTTGTTGACGTCGTACAAAATTCTGTCCAATATTCTTTTGAGGAGATTAACTCCGTACGTAGATGAAATTATTGGGGATCATCAGTGCGGTTTTCGGCGTAATAGATCGACTATTGATCAGATTTTTTGTATTCGGCAGATAATGGAGAAAAAATGGGAGTATAAGGGTACAGTACATCAGTTATTCATAGATTTCAAAAAGGCTTATGACTCGGTTAAGAGGGAAGTACTATATGATATTCTTATTGAATTTGGTATTCCCAAGAAACTAGTTCGATTAATTAAAATGTGTCTCAGTGAAACATACAGCAGAGTCCGTATAGGTCAGTTTCTATCTGATGCTTTTCCAATTCACTGCGGGCTAAAGCAGGGAGATGCACTATCACCTTTACTTTTTAACTTCGCTTTAGAATATGCCATTAGGAAAGTTCAGGATAACAGGCAGGGTTTGGAATTGAACGGGCTACATCAGCTTCTTGTCTATACAGATGACGTGAATATGTTAGGAGAAAATACACAAACGATTAGGGAAAACACGGAAATTTTACTTGAAGCAAGTAAAGCGATCGGTTTGGAAGTAAATCCCGAAAAGACAAAGTATATGATTATGTCTCGTGGCGGGAGTATTGTACGAAATGGAAATATAAATATTGGAGATTTATCCTTCGAAGAGGTGGAAAAATTCAAATATCTTGGAGCAACAGTAACAAATATAAATGACACTCGGGAGGAAATTAAACGCAGAATAAATATGGGAAAATGCGTGTTATTATTCGGTTGAGAAGCTCTTATCATCCAGTCTGCTGTCCAAAAATCTGAAAGTTAGAATTTATAAAACAGTTACATTACCGGTTCTTCTATATGGCTGTGAAACTTGGACTCTCACTCTGAGAGAGGAACATAGGTTAAGGGTGTTTGAGAATAAGGTGCTTAGGAAAATATTTGGGGCTAAGCGGGATGAAGTTACAGGAGAATGGAGAAAGTTACACAACACAGAACTGCACGCATTGTATTCTTCACCTGACATAATTAGGAACTTGAAATCCAGACGTTTGAGCACGTATGAGCGAATCCAGAAATGCATATAGAGTGTTAGTTGGGAGACCGGAGGGAAAAAGACCTTTAGGGAGGCCGAGACGTAGATGGGAGGATAATATTAAAATGGATTTGAGGGAGGTGGGGTATGATGATAGAGACTGGCTTAATCTTGCACAGGATAGGGACCGATGGCGGGCTTATGTGAGGGCGGCAATGAACCTTCGGGTTCCTTAAAAGCCATTTGTAAGTAAGTAAGTAAGTAAGTAATAATAATAATAATAATAATAATAATAATAATAATAATAATAATAATGTAATAATGTAGTTGTTTGTTTGTTACTTATTTATTTATTAAATTTATTTAATCTGGCAGAGCTAAGGCCAGCAGACCGTCTCTTCCACCCAGCCAGACTCCAGTTGAATACTATAGGCTTATCTATTACAGGAATAATTACAATAATATCTAGACCGTACAACAATATTATTAAAGTGAGTAGTGATAGTAAATAACAAAAGATAAGTATTTTTAGTGCAACAATAATAAACAGTGACAGTCAATGGTAATAATCGTAACAATAATATTAATAATAGGTTAGTAGTAGTAGTAGTAGTAGTAGTAGTAGTAGTAGTAGTAGTAGTAGTAGTAGTAGTAGTAGCAGTAGCAGTAATAATACTTACTTGCTTACAAATGCTTTTTAAGGAACCCGCAGGTTCATTGCCGCCCTCACATAAGCCCGCCATCGATCCGTATCCTGTGCAAGATTAATCCAGTCTCTATCATTATATCCCACCTCACTCAAATCCATTTCAATATTATCCTCCCATCTACGTCTCAGCCTCCCGAAAGATCTCTTTCCCTCCGATCTCCCAACTAACACTCTATATGAATTTCTGGATTCGCCCACACGTGCTACATGCCCTGCCCATCTCAAACGTCTGAATTTAATGTTCCTAATTATGTCAGATGAAGAATACAATGCGTACAGTTTTGTCTTGTGTAACTTTCTCCATTCTCCTGTAACTTCATCCCTCTTAGCCCCAAATATTTTCCTAAGAACCTTATTCTCAAAGACTCTTAATTTCTGTTTCTGTCTCAAAGTGAGAGTCTAAGTTTCACAACCATACAGAACAACCGGTAATATAACTGTTTTATAAATTCTAACTTTAATATTTTTTGATAGCAGATTAGAATATCCGAATTTATTGAACCCTACTTTATCAATAGGTATATTATTTGAATTAAGTACAAAGACTCTTGGAATGAAGAACACTGCGCTTTCATTTTTGGTATTGTTTCAGATAAATTGACACAAGTGGTACTGAAACAAATGAGCATGATGCCGCATTTCCTTCTGATTCATTAAGCTTCGGAGAATTGCTGTGTGCGCAATTTTTTAATTACAAAACAAAATGTACATCAGAATATTTTCATGATATACTGTACCAATGTCTATACTGAAATAGGAAAATAAGAATGCAGTATAAATAAATCTTAACGTATAAAATTATATGCCTTAAGATAGGCTATATGTATTAAGTGATTACTGTTGTCATGATAATCGAAGAAAACCAAGTTTCTATATGTTAAATTAGTTTGCATGCAGTATGCATTTTGCATATAAACCTGGACTCTACTCTTAACCAACTTAAAGCCAGCTCTCGTCGAAGTTGTAAGACAAGTAAAGGACCTTGTACCTGATTCAGAGGCCTGCACACAAAGTTAACGACCAGCTGTTCCTCTTCCCGCTAAGGTCTCTGCATTGCTGACAGGTTTCCCGAGGGACGCCAATATCTCGTTCGGGACAGCAGATGTGTGTGTAGGGTTATATCCCGTGAGATTACACGGGGCTCTAGGACTGAATGTACAGTGGAAAATATGAGCATGCGTACAACAAGCTAATGACTGCAGTCTGTTGGGCTGAATATGTGATGGGCTTTCGAAGTAAACTTAAAATCGTGACTTACTTTAATAGTTGTAGAGAAAAAAATGTTGAATATCTCCAAAAAATTTACTGCTTCAAACTGTACCTAACTCCTTAAGAGCTATAGTCCAGAACACTGTTGAATGATGGGCAATATAGCTGATTGACGTATAGTTCATGGCCAAATAAATTTAAAAATATACAATACTTTACTTAATTAAGTGAACCACAAGGAATATTTGAATTCATAAACTAGGCTACCAAGTTTCCCACAAGTATAATCTCCCTGAGAATGTTATTACCACCCGGGGAATTTAAATGAATTGCAACGAACTACTTCTCTGGTACAGGTTGTAACCATATTCATCTCTTGCAAGCGCAATAGTTTTTCAGGTCTAAAAATATAAGTTTTGAACTTTATTTATTATATA
Source organism: Periplaneta americana (assembly GCF_040183065.1). Lineage (NCBI taxonomy): Eukaryota > Metazoa > Arthropoda > Insecta > Blattodea > Blattidae > Periplaneta > Periplaneta americana. The sequence goes on from NC_091133.1 coordinate 96,490,908, forward strand.
CGAGAGGAACTTTAACAAACTCCTCCTCTAATAAAAGCTATATTGCTTGAAGCATGAGTTTTTAAACTACTATGAAGCCTTCTAATCAAGCGGTTGGATAACTCCTAGCTAGAAAATTGAAAACGTAAATGGAGATATTACTGGGCTCCACTCTGCTAATTTGAAGAATGTTGGTAGTTGTGGTGACGAGCAAAATTGGTTACTGTGAAAAAGTGATAAGGAAGAAAATTAGAGCATTGAATTTTAGTGTTGGCTAGAAATGAATTGGAATTTCTGTCTGATAGTCTATAGTAATTAAAGAATAGAAGAATTGTTTTCTATGTCATAGCCTAATTAATTGCAATGAAGGAACCGCTTCATTTGCCTTCCGATTCAGTGCCCAAAGTGGCATTAAAGAAGGTGACGGTATGCATGAAATATGTTATACCTACAGAAGGTGCGGTGGTAATAATTGCAAGAGAATTAATTATTTAGAAAAATCAATTTCAAAACGGAATACGATATAACATATTAAGTAGGTCATTTTACGACGCTTTATCAAATCTTAGGTTATTTAGCTTCCGAATGAGATGAAGGTGATAATGCCGTACAGTGGTGGAAATTAATATAAATGCAGTATGAGTTTTATGGCAATTACGTTTGTTTTGTTGATTTGTTGTACACTTCTGCCTTATCCTTGACAGATATTTACTAACAACTTATAAATAAACCATACCAAACTAAATTTATCATTTTGCTTTATACATAATACATGAAGAGTGAAAACCCACTGTCTTAGGGGTGGAAATTAATATAAAGGCATCTTTCTCTTGTAGATAATAAAATAAAGAAACAATAACAAAACACATTACAACAGAGTTCTAGTACTTTGTTGAACCACCATTGTTCTTAATTACTTGGAAAATTCTCTTTGGCATTGATCTAACAAGTCTGTTTAATTCGTCCATAGAAATTGAAGCCCACTCTGCACGAATCGCATTCTTTAGTTGAGCCACAGTCTCAAACTGTCTCCGTTGTGATACACACGCCTTGCTATGATTCTCCATAGGTTTTCTATGGGGTTTAGCTCTGGACTTCTTGATGGTCGTTCAGAATTGTGATTCCTTTCTCTAGAAACCACCTCTTCGAATTGGAAGAGACATGAATTGCAGGATTATCTTGCTGAAAAATCAGGTTCTTCATACATCCGAACCAACTCCGATTCCAGCATCTCTGTGTAGGTGTCACAATTCATCCTGGTGTGCACCCATGCCAAGTTTGAGATACCTTGAGCACAGAATGCTGCCCAGATCATCACACTTCCGCCACCAAAATTTCTACTCATTCGAACTTGGTCCTCTGTACGGAGGTCGTGCCAGTAATACTGAAATCCTTCTGGTCCATCCAAATTAAATTTCTTCTCGTCTCTAAATATCGCTTGACCCCACTCTGAGGTCCAGGACATGTGTTCTTCAGCAAAAGACATTCTGGCCTTCTTATGGTCATCTTTCAGAGGTGGTTTACTAAGTCGTTTCTTAAAGACTAGGTTATAGTCTCCTGCCAGAATTTGTCTTACACGTCTGGCAGTGACCAGTAACTTCAAATCAGTAACTATTTGAGAAGCAAACATATTTTTTACCTTTGCTGTGCGCAGGATAAGTCGTTTAGTGCGCTCGGAGAGCTTCCTTGTCCGACCATACCTCCCATTTTCTCCATACTATGTGCCCAATTTCACAAAATTATCAACAACACAACTTGAACGTCCTAATTTCTTAGAGATTTGCCGATTGGAGAGCTTCAACTCTTTGTAAGCATTAATACTTGCTTTTTCTTCATCTGATAGAGGCTTTTCACGTGGCACTGTGGCGAGTACCGGCGAAAGATGCTTCGGTCAGTCTCTCCAATACAACTGCAGTGATTTGTTTACAACGAGTCTTACATTACTGCTGGTCTGAGGTGGCAGCACAAGTGTATTTATACCAATTTCCACCCTCACAACAGCTTTCTGTTTGTTTCTGTCCAATGTTTTCATATGAGATGTGGGAACATAAGTGCAATGTGATACAGCGCTGAAAATTTTAAAGACTCGGAGTTCGAAATGTTGGGTATAGACATAGCGGATGATTATTCGCGAAACATATTACACATCATCGGTTTATGCAGGGCCCCGAAAGAAGGCTTGAACATACTGTGTAAAATAAGAGATATGTTGGAAAATAGACAAATTCGCGGGCAGTATGTTACCGTTGCGGGGGACCTAAACTTGCTCCAGGTAAACTGGCAGGGTACAATAGAGGGAGGGATGAGTCAAGCCCAGTCATTAGTAAACTCACTCATCTGGAAACATAACTTAATTCAAGTAACAGACAGGGCGACAAGGGGAGGTTCCTTACCAGACATATTTCTTTTAAGACTCTCAGAAATAGTCGCAGGTATTGAAGTGATTCCAGGTATTAGTGACCACGACGCGGTAATTCTTGAAATATTATGGAATGCTAAGTACAAGCAAAGCGGAAAAAAGAACAAAAATATCTTGCAATATAACAAAGCGGACAGAGAAGGCTTCCAAAATTATCTTAGAGAAAAGTACTCGTTATGAGTAGTAAAGGGCAGTAGTGTAGAAGAATGCTGGGCAGAGTTCAATCAGATTATATTAACCTAAATAAACTTTTCAAAGGTGAACAAAACGGGTGGGGGGGAATTTTATAAATATGTGAAGAGACGAAGAGAGAAATGCGATATATGAATAAATACGTACGTGTTATATTGCAAAACTCAAGTGCCTTTATACTGATTTCCACCACTGTATTAGTTAATATAGGAATAATGTTAGAAATGGATTTTACTGTAACGTACAGAATAGTGAAGATCGACGTCATAGTTGTGACTTGTGTTAATAAGAAATAACAATGTGTTAAATAATTTATCGCTGTCCGCTACATCTAGTCAATAAAGTCTACCTGAAGCAAATGGTCCATATATCACGATTACATAAAAATGGGAACAAATGTCCCATCCGTGATGGTCAATATTTCAAAAGTAAAAAATTACGTAAAGTAACAGACGCTGTAACATTGAAAACATGTAAAACCTCTCCTATGTGGGCTCACATTAAAAAAATTGAATGACTCTGGAATTCACGAAATAAATATATCAGTTCGAGAGAAATGGCGTGGAATTTAATTATCGCATGATGTTGCTGAAGTTTCCTCATCGTCGAACACGAATAAACATTACATAACTGTTGTGCGTGTGTTCTCATTTAAAAGGGCTGTTCGATAAACTCTGTGAATCCATGCATTATGAAGTACTCGAAACGTATTTCCATTGAATTAAAAACATATTTTAACCATATAACGATAACCAGAGAACATGGGTGTTATCTGCAGTCTATTTGTTAACTTCTTATCATCCAGTCTGAAAATCATAGCTTCAAATTAGGATGAGTGCAATGAAGTCGATATCTTCGGAGAGATACGACCCGTAACACACTTGAAGTGTGTTCGCTAGCGAGAAATTTGTTGCGAGAAAATTCAAAGGTTGATAACATGGATTCAAATGGACGTCCACACACTGGAAGAGATTCTCGTTCGAGGCAAAAACCTCACGCGAGTTTCTCGCCGGAATCGGTAGCTCAGCGAATTTTCTTGACACATTTATCAAAGATGTTTGACATTTATACTTTTTATGACGATTGAATGTAGAAAAAGATACCCACAGGTGGCGATGAATTGTATTGTTTTTATTTGAAAATGAGGAAAGATGGCTGATAATATTGCAGTCAGAAACTTATAGAACTTGTACGATGTCACCCGTAGGCCTATTTATATGATACACGGGATGAAAACTATAAAAACACGAAACTTAAAGAAGAAATCTGGAGACAAATATCAGATTATCTGTAAATAAATAGGGCTATATTTTATTTTGATGAGACTTAATAGTATTAATTGAGGACAGTTTTTGCAAAACTTGCTAACTGCAAAATTTGCAAAATTGAGATTTTGATGGATTCGTTAACATAAGGCAGGCCTCTACATGATGTTCAAAGCGTCTTAGTAAAATTGAGTTATTTCTCTTCATTGTAGTGTGTCAAAGTGTGATCGTTTTTTCAAAACTTGCTTTCTGCTATAAGTGAGATATACAGCAAAACTTGCTTATTATAGTGTTTTGTCTCTCCAGTAAAATGTAGTTTTTTTCAGTTAGCAAGTTTTGCAAAAAACGGTCCTCAATTATAACATTTGAAATAATGTTTCTGTATGCCTTAACAGTTTACGTAATTTTAATCAGGATATAGCAAAGAATTCTCTATCATACCATGAAAATGGCAAAAAAGTGACGTCTATTCAACCTGAGATAACACGTAAACCTACAGTATCATCATGCAAATGGAAATCAGTGACCGAAACTCGCATTTATCTTCGTGAGATGCAATGTGATTTCCAGATATTTCTTGCTTTACTTTTAGGCCTACTTTTTCTTTTCATTAACAAAATATGTTCATGTAACTCCATTTCCTCATCATCTGAATATTCAGATTCAACATAGCAGCGTTCGTACGTAATTTGTAAAGTACGACAATATACTTACAGGTTATAGCCTATATTTAAATACGGCAATATACGTACATACATAACCTACAATATTTCTCCCAACGAGTGATTACTATTTTCAGAAAAATGCTTTCTGCATGAAGGCAGCGCATAGATAATCATAGCGAGATGTGATCTATGATAGCGAGAACTCGCCAAGTGTGTGGAGGAAGGCTCTTCGCCTCTTTCTCGCAACACATTTCTCGCTAGCGAAAACTCTTCAAGTGTGTTACGGGCCTAAACCGGAACTAGGTATATAAGACTTAGGCCTACGACACGTGATATAAGACTATAGCTTGTTTAAAGGCTTTCAAGATAAAATTTCAACCGTCGAAAAATTTCTCGCCCCACCAAATCCCCTGTCTTGCAGAGATATCTTATATTAGCTAGCATCTTGACTGAGATGCCAGATATTTCTGCACGATATCTCTTGAGACTGTGAAGGCCACTTGAGAGACAAAAGAAAAATTTATATATGAAAGGAAGAGAAGCTATGTCAAATAACCTGAAGTACGAGTATATTTGGACAATAAAGCGAACTCGTCTTTAAAATGAAATAAAAAATCATAAAATGAACTTATTAAATCAAGCGAACAATTGAAATGCACATAAACATTGAAAAAATGAAGGATAAGTGCACTTTGCAATTGTATGGCTTACATGTGGGTGTTGTAGACGATGAGTTTTGATCTTTAAAAATTGAATAGAATTATTGCAAGGGTTCCTGCTGGTCCTATTTCATAAAAATGTAGTTAAATATATCATAAGTAAATTCACCTGTACTTTCGTATTGGAATGGAATGGAACTTAACTGAGAGGAGACGGATGGTCCAGCACTGCGCTAACCCTCGATATGGAATGAGTTGCATGCCACAAATCCCATACGCGCACCGCCCTAACCACATAACTCCCTTAACGACCGGTCCCTACAGCCGACAGAATCCATATACCATTCCTGCTTCGGCAAATTCCTCCAAAGCCCCCCTGTCGGTCCGAGGCGAAACTCCTCCCCAGAATAGGTCCGCCTCGGATGACATTGCATAAGTCATCCAACATCGCTGAACACCATTTCACGGAGGCCGGTCGAGAGAGTCAGCAGCTTCGAGAAGCCGCCAATAGAGTGATCTGAAAAACCAGAAACGGGATGATGAGGAAAGTATGATGCGGGAGGAAAGGAAGTGGCGAAGATGAGTGGGGTTTCAATCGTCTGATAAAGTTACGTGATTCATAGGAGTGAGGGAAAAACCCCGAAAAAACCTTACCAGGCAACTCGTCCTTACCGGCAATCGAACCCGGGACTGCTGTATTCGGAGTTAGACTCGCTAACCCCTCAGCCATAACTGTGGACGTACTTTTGTATTACTTCGACATGAATTTTTTGCTTTCTAATTTTTTTTCTCTGAGACTCTTATGATATTGAAATGAAGTATCTTACATCTTTCATAAACACCCTTAATTTTTCTACGAAGTCGCCGTCAATCCCGAGAAAAATATTGCCTATTTCTATTCCGGACATCAGCACGAATACTTTGTTTCAGCTCATAATGTTGGACCCAGGTTACGCGTCCTGTAACGATGTGTGGCAGAAAAATACCCTTCTCATGTTCATAACACTCCAGAAACTCTAAAGAAATGTTTTTCCTGGTCTGCTTTTGCTCATCTGTCTGCATTTTCAGTACCCAACGGGAGCAAACCTTTCTATAACCAAGCTCCTTAATGATGGCTTTCAGAGCTGGTTTCCGATGCTTAGCGAATCACACAGTTTACGTGTTTTGATACGGCGTATTCTTCGATGAGTGCGTCGATTCAACCCTTTTTGTTTTCTGTCATTGCCGTTGCTTGCCTTCCGCTTCGAGGCTTGTCAACGATGTTCGTTTCTTCGCTCCTGAAATGTCTCACCCAGCGTCTTAAGTATTGATATCACGATTCACATTTCGTAGACGAATATGGCTCTCAATTAGACTAATTTTCTTCATAACGTGAAATGTAATCACAGTTCTGCATTTTATACTAATATCAGAAGCATCGACTATTTAGAACAGCAATTGTTTCGCTTTCATGCGACAATTGTTGTTCCGTATGGTGAAACTAGAGACATCTTGTGGTCACTAAATTATATTCGCATCATTATGGTCTCCAAGTTTAAATCTACAGTTATTGCACGTTACAGAGGAAATAACTAATTCTTTTCAGCATAGATATTACACTACAATGCCGCTTTTGGTTGTGAAAAAATCTTACGATACAGTATGGCATCCTGGTCTCATCTATAAACTATATCACGCAGGAATTGAACCCATCTAGTTCGCCTTATATCCTCTTTCCTAACTAACAGAAGCTTTGAAGTAAAATATCGAAACTCATTATCTACAATTAAAGAAAACAAAGCAGGTGTTCCCCAAGGATCAATATTATCACCTTTCCTATATAATCTCTACATCGCAGTTATTACAATCTCAGCAAATATAAAAATATATCAATATGCAGATGATACAGCTTTCACATCAACTTCGCAAACTCCATACTTTTCTATAAAAAATTAGAGCAATATGTATGTATGTATTTATTCATACTGCAAATGGGTAAATACCCGGTGGCAGTGGTAACTAATTGCAGTAACTTAAACCCACGAATATATATTAAATATGTTCATACTTGCACAAGTATCTTTCAGCACTACACTCATTTCGCTACCAATTCACTCACTGCACTGGAACTATGAAATATTTCACTGACACTATCCTGATTTCACTAACACTTCAAAGACATTTCAAATCTTCTATTAACTTTACTTAAATTAATACACTTAAACCAAACACAAAAATAAATAAATTTGTTCAAATATTTTACACTACCACTAAAAACTACAGAACTTCATTGATACAAACACACTTCACTGACACAACACTCTTCTTCACTGATACAACACTTCAAATAACAAAACATCAATTACACCCTTATTATTCCGTAGAATTGTACTTACTATATTAACCTCAAATTGCTAGCCTTGACCCCATTACAAGCAATTTAGGACGTTCACTATAACTCACACCCTTTCACTATAAATCTGTCTCATTTCTCTGCCATTATAACTCTATTAGTTTTAAGCCCACTGCACTTTAACTACAACAAACTGTACACCCAATATAAATCACTGGAGATTCACTATGTTTCTCTGTTTACTCACTATACTTATAAAACCACAAAATAGTGTGCATAATATATTACCGTCTATTAGTAAAGTCCTTAAGCCTATATATATATATATATATATATATATATATATATATATATATATATATATATTGTTATTGCTAAAGCCTTTAGTAAGTCTGCAGATAGAGTATTCTAGTCCCTGATAGTACGATTGAGAAAAGAAAACTTTCCAGTTTCCGTCCTCTGTCTTCTTTCCCTATCTCCCAGCACTAGAACTATGGCTTCAGAAATGAAAAATCAAATTCAAACTAGGGAAATGTCAAGCAACAATTTTCACGAGATGTTATTCTAGACCAAACACAAATTTTACTCTGCTACACATACCAATCCTATGGACATCAACAGTCAAATATTTAGAAGTTACACTGGATTGTCGACGTACATGGCTACTTCATATAAACACTAAAATAACGAAACGTTATAGAAGGCTTCGTCTATTATACACATTCATTACATCTTCTGCTCTCAATTACAAAGTTAAAGTGAATACAAAACCCTCATTCTTTCTGCTCTAATCTACGCAGCTCCAGCATGAGCATTTATATCCAAAACCAAAATGGAGAAACTTCAAGTATTCCAAAACAAAATTACGTATTATTCAGTGAAGTGGCTGGGATACACGAACAGTTCAACTACATGTCAACCTTGAAATATCATTTCTACAACCATCACAAATATGACAACGAAACGCTATCACCAGGCTTCACAAAACACCAACCCCATAATATACAACCTTGGCACTTATTCAACTGCAACAGATAAGCACCGAAGACCCAAAAGCATTCTTACCACCATCTTTTAATATTAATGAAGCTGTAACCAAATGTCAGGATTCTTCTACCCCATAGAGTTCTGGATCTCTTTTTTTTAACTCAAGTCACAGCTCACCATGTTAAACAACAACTAAGAGGAAGGATCGACAGACCGATACTCTGTGTATACTACACCCAGTGTTGCCAACACATAAATTGTATCTGGAAATCAGTCAGAAGCCGTTAAAATAAAAAAAAATAAGTAAGACAACTTAAGTACCAATCTTGATTAAAATATTAATTCGTTAACTTCTGACTTCATTACTACGAGGAAATCTGAAACAGAGGATTCTTTAACATGGTATAGCACAGCTCGATGAAAAAATAAAATCCCCCAAAAATTAAACAAATGAAATGACAGCAGCTAAAAATTAAAAAGACGATGTAAATCGTAATTTCCGCCAAAAAATCCGTCATCCGTCAAAGTCATTCTTTTCCCGTCCGTTAAGTTGAAATTCCGTCACTTTTGACGGAATTTCCGTCTAGTTGGCAACACTGACTACAACAGAAGAAGAAAAACAAGTTTAAAAGAAAGAAAGAGAGAGAGAGAGAGAAAGAATATCACTTTCGTACCAATCCGTAATAATGTAATAGTTTCAGTTAACAACTGGGCTCTATCCAAGTGAAGTACTGTCCGATACTCAGGAGAAGACGAGCGGAAAGAATGTGACCTTCTTGACTATCGTTGATTATTATAAACATCGCTCAGATAAGCATCCCAGTAGCCAGGTTATTACTCGTGCAGGAAACATGAGTAACAATGCGTATGGAAATTAAAGCTAAGTTGAACAGAAGGAGACCTAATGTTTCCGCTTACAGCAGTACAAATATTGCACGTGTTGTCGTACGTTATCTGTTCACATCCCTTCCTCCTCAGTCCGCTCTCGTCTTCTCCTGAGTCACCGACAGTAGGGTACAAGGGATGAGAGAGTATCGCAACTAATATTCACTTGAGTCACTGTTCTGAACGTCACTGTCGCTGTCACTGTTATCTCTCACGTTTATTATTATTAGTTGTTCTAGCTTTCTAGCACTTCGTATATTTCTACATCTTTCAGACAACCTTCCGCTTGTAGTTACGTTGCATGGTGAGCTCGTAGAAACGCAGTCTTCTTTGTTAACTTAATCCTCAGCCAAGTAACAACATTGTTACATTTCTCAGCTTATTATGTCGTTTTCCCGGAGACCAGAATAATGGAGCATTTCTGGGTTCTAGCTTCCCTTGCAAATTCTTGAAACTCTACGCAGAATTATACCACAATGAACAGTGAAATCCTGGGTCTTGGGAAAATGAGAGGTCGCATTTTTTTCCATGTGATGAATGCTTAATTTACCTGCATTATTTTTCTACCCTGTCCATGTAACTAACTGTACGTCTTTCTCGCTTTCTTATTGTGCTAAATGTAATGATGAATTATTGTGATGCAAAAGAAAATTGATTTTTAACATTTTCGCTACAAATCCTATTTTCATAATCACTGATACCGAAAAAAGTGGTTTTGGCCATGCTATATATGTGCAGCGATATGCTGTATACCATTGGACGAATTCTCTTGATATTCAGGGTATATGTTTTGATTAAAAGAAAAAAAACACAAATTCAAAAAAATATATAACTGCAAAAATACGAGTTAATTGATCCAGGAATGATACACATGAAATGTAATTGTGACAATAAATGAATAGGATTTATTTGAAATCAAAGCACAAGATGGTCCTGAATCCTAAATTACTCAAAAGTAAATTTAAAAAAATACAACATATCTCTTAAGGCGATACTGTGGTGAAATATGGCCATATTCGTTAGAAGAATTTATTTTTGTTTTTTACAGTAAAATATTCTCCATGCCCTTTTTAAAAATACGTTAAATTTGGTGACCCTGTCGCAACTAGAACACCTGTTATTACAGCCATTTTGAAATGTGCGCATTGCTAAAGGGCCACATCCTCGTCCTTTTAAATCTCCTGCCGAATTTCTCATTTTTCAATACTGGAATTCATTTTATTTTTATTGCCCTGGACTAGACGCACACAAGTTCAATATTATATCATTCAAGAACCCTAGTATTCATTTTGTTTTGTCTAACTGCAGATCGGAGATATAATCATTTTAGTATTCTATGTAATTTTTAATTCGAATATGTATACTATAATTAAAGAAAAAATTTTCTCGCTAACAAAGTGACGTCAACCAACACTAATCAAGGAGTACATCGATCCATGTTGTCTCTATATTTTGAGCACAAAAACATATCACAAATTCAGATACACTTCAAAATTGATTCCCAAGTAACGGGACTGGACCATGAGACTGCACTCTTGCAATGAGGAGCGGACATACAGTGATTTACCTTGGTGCTTCCGGATAAAACAATCCTCGGTCCTATCTATGTAGTTTAGTTTGGCTCTATTTAGTCCTATGAAATAGAAATGTTTATCATACATTATTATAGGTCATGTGGACATGCACCACACAAATTTTCATTTCTTTATCTGAATTAATTTTTAAGAGATTAATTTTTTACTGTATTGATTAACATCGTATAAATATTACTTTAATTTGCATAATCCAAATTATATATTTTTTTAATTGCTCCATTCCTAAATTTCTATTTTGTAATTTTGAGTTTTTTTAACCATTACAATTTCAGCAAATGGCTGTCACAGCATTTTAATTAGTACAATAAAATTGATGGCCAGTTTATTTATAACATATTTATGACCTTCTGTTAAAAGTTTCAGGCTACTCGAAGAAAAACTTTATTGACTAAATATTTTGAAGTCTAAAATGTCAGAAAGTTGAGAAAACTACCGATAGATAAAAACATACACATCGTAATATGTATTCGTCTTAAAACTGCCCTCCTCTATAATAATAATAATAATAATAATAATACTGATTTATTTTAGCTGGCAGAGTTAAGGCCGTAAGGCCTTCTCTTCCACTCAACCAGCAAAAAGTACACATACGTATTATGTATGAACTTACAAAGAATTCAACAATTTGATTTAGATAAGAGTTACATGTAGACAAGAGTTATTTACGAATTAAACAACAAAATACTATGAACTATTAATTAAATACTGAAATACAAACTATGTAGCAGAATTAAGCTAAAATACATAGAATGTTAATATATTTCAAATAATTTTAGATAATAGAAAGAGATTATTATGAGACAATTTTGAAAATACAGCACTATCAGGATGCATGTCTAAAGGAAGGAGTAACAATGTAGACAGTAGTAGTCAGTATGATTAGAGTGAAATGCTAAGAAGGTTATCTTTTAAGCTGTTTTTAAAAGTGTTTATTGTATTGCAGCCCCTAATACTTTGTGACAGGGAATTCCATTGTCGCGAGATGGATACTGTAAAATATGATGAATAACGAGATATTCTATGAAGAGGTATACCTAGCGTGCCACAGATAAGTGATCTGGTATTTACGTCGTGGTTAAAGTATACATAAGAGAAACGAGACGAAAGGTAATTTGGTGTTGAAGTGTGCAGAATTCGAAAGAGTAAAGACAAAGAGTGTAGAGTTCTACGTTCTTTAAGTCGGAGCCATATGCTGGGGCTACAGATTATGAAAGATGAATAATTATACCATTTTTTTAATATTCGACGAAATTTTAATCTTTTGAAGATTTTTTCACTGTTTTCACCGAGCCATCGCCTTAATAATCCAATAATGCAAAA